>NC_053490.1:534886551-535186551 GCF_905171775.1 Rana temporaria | reverse complement strand
AGAAGTGTTTAGAGACACTATGAGTTCTGATCCCCCGCTTTATATTACTAATATGCTCCCCAACCCTTACATGCAATGCACGTGAGGTGCGTCCAACATGTTGTAGACCACACTCACATTCGAGCATATAAACTACTCCGATCGTAGTGCATGTAATCAGCTGTTTGATGGGGTATCCAGCGTGAGTCACATTAGAACAAAAACTCTTTCGCTTCTTAATATTCTGTTTGGCATGCTTGCAGGTCGCACAGTGACCTCAAGCGTAGAATCATGATAAGAAGCCAAAGAGCTTAGGTTGCGCCACTACTGGTGGATCAATAACACCTGGGGGCAAGTTGTCCCTCAGAGAAGGGGCTTTTCTGTAAATGAACTGAGGGCAATCAGGAAGGACAGAACCAAGAACAGCATCACCTTTAAGAATAGGCCAATGTTTAGCCACAATTCTTTCAATTTTTTTTATGCTGGATGTTATAATCCAACAGCATTTTATAGTTAGCATGTTACATAGTTACATAGTTACATAGTTAGTCAGGTTGAAAAAAGACACAAGTCCATCCAGTTCAACCACAAAAAATAAAAAAACAAAATAAAAAACACAGTAAAATCCTATACACCCAACTCCATACCCACAGTTGATCCAGAGGAAGGCAAAAAACCCCAGCAGAGCATGAGATCCAATTTGCTACAGCAGGGGAAAAAATTCCTTCCTGATTCCCCGAGAGGCAATCGGATTTACCCTGGATCAACTTTACCTACAAATCTTAGTACTCAGTTATATTCTGTACATTTAGGAAAGAATCCAGGCCTTTCTTAAAGCAATCTACTGAGCTGGCCAGAACCACCTCTGGAGGGAGTCTGTTCCACATTTTCACAGCTCTTACTGTGAAAAAACCTTTCCGTATTTGGAGGTGAAATCTCTTTTCCTCTAGACGTAAAGAGTGCCCCCTTGTCCTCAGTGTTGACCGTGATGTTCTTTATTAACATCCTTTGGCTTGTCAGCAACAATATTATTCCTCTCCAAGGCCCTGACTTTCTCAATCTCCTGCATAATAGATGGCCGGGAGTAGCCCTTGGATACAAACCTGTTAGAAAGTTCTTGTGACTGAACAAGATAATCAGATTCGAGAGTACAATTCCTCCGCAACCTCACAAATTGTCCTCGCGGAATGTTACAAAGCCATAAGCGATGATGACAACTGCTTAGGGGAATGTAACCATTCCGGTCAACAGTTTTAAAATGATTTCTAGTAAGCAGCATATTACCTGACTTTATAATCTCAAGATCAAGAAAATGTATCTGTTCATGAGAGACTGTCCAGGTCAGAACTATGTTCTTATTGTTGGAATTTAATTTATCCATAAACTGCTGTAATGAAGGTAAGTCACCCTCCCAAATCATAATGAGGTCATCAATATACCTACGATAACATAAAAGCTGAGGCGGTTTATCTTGGAACACCACGTCTCGCTCCCAGTGGGCCATGAAAAGATTGGCCACACTGGGAGCAAAACGGGTTCCCATAGCAACTCCACAGAGTTGAAGGAAAAATTCCCTATCAAACCAAAAATAGTTCCTACACAAACAAAATTTGAGGCAGTCTAACAAAAAACATACATGATCATGGCTGAGTTCAGTAGATTCCAATGCCCAACGCATGGATATCAAAGCTGCTTCATGTCCGATGATCGTATAAAGTGACCCCACATCAGCAGTCACCAAATGGGTTTGGGAGTGCAAGGGATAGTGGCAAGTATCTGGATTATCTGCTTGGTGTCCCTAAGGTACGCTGGCAATTGGCATACCAAGGGCTGTAGGAACACATCCAGATACTGTCCAAGACGCAACGTTACTGAATCTATCCCACTGACTATGGGTCGACCAGGTGGTCGTTCAGCATTTTTGTGTAGTTTGGGTATGCATACTGAGCGTTGGTTTAGTATTCATTGTGGGAGGGGTGACTGAGCGTGATTGGCATCCAGGTTAAGCTGTTGACATTGTTGTCATGACAGCGGTTCATTATATATACATTGTATATATATACATTGTAAGCGGGACTTCCATGTCATCCTTTCTCTACCCCGCGCTGATGAAGTCCCGCCCATAGTGACGTAACGACGTACGAGGGGGAGGGGCTACGTGACGTCACCCACGATCGTCAACCTTAGAGTGTTCTGAGCCGTCGGACACTCGGTTATGTGTCAATGCCTGTATGTTGCACTCACTGGAGAGTGCGCTTAAATGTGAGTTTTATCATCTTTTACTTATTGCAATAAATATGCTTGTGGCTTCAGAGAGCACTAGATATTCTCTCCTTTTTTACATGCCCTGATTGCCCTGTTATCTGCTTGAGTGTGCCGCTGTGCTACTTGGTATCGTGCTGCTTCTGGTTGCTTCATTACTGAGAATTACGCCTGGCTGCTGCTGTGTGTCTGAGAACAGGAAGTTCTCTATCTACTATGCTTTGTGACCTATTGTAGGTCGAAGCATTGAGGTGAGAGGCCATTTCTATTGTCTGGTGGAGGTTCTGTCTATTCTTTGGACATCACCCTTTGGATTTGCACATTTTTTCATTGCTGGATTTTTTGCACATGAGCACTTTTTTGGACATTATTATTATTCTATGATCTATGTCATTTAGTTTTATTTTTTACTAGCTGAATACCCGGCGTTGCCCAGTCTTCCTATCTTAACCTTTTGGGGAGGAAAATCATAGTAATATAAATATACCCATCTTTTATATAAGGGTGTAGGTAAGGGTTAATTTAACTGTCATATATTTTTATTTGGCATATAAGTAATATGTGTACCAGGTATTATTGAAATATCTCTAGGCGTACAGAAGTTATGTGGGAACATACATTTCCCATTGATTTGCATGGGACTTTAAACAAAAACCCCGACCCTCACAAATGGGGGTAGTTAAGGGATAAAATAACTATCCTATAGTTTAAGTGGACATATAAGTAACATGTGACCAAGTGTTATCGAAATATCTACAGCCGTTTGGAAGTTATGAAGTAACATGTATTTCCCATAGAGTTGAATGGGACTTTAAAGGAAAACCCCGACCATGGCAAATGGGGGTGGGTAAGGGTTAAACCACCTATCCTATGTTTGTTGCTGACATATAAGTAACATGTGTGCCAAGTTTCATGTTAATATCTTTAGCCATTTGGACGTGATGCTGGAACATACATACACACACACGTTGGGCCAGATTCACAAAAGAGATACGACGGTGTATCTCAGATACACCATCGTATCTCGGATTTTTTCTGGTCCTATCTATGCACCTGATTCATAGAATCAGATACGCATAGATAGGGCTGAGATCCGACAGTGTCACACTGTGTTACACTGTCGGATCTTTTTTTTGATTTAAAAATCCCGCTGATTTACACTGAATAATATGTAAATCAGCGAGATACGCGAAATTCACGACCGTACGCGGACCCGACGCGGTGTTCTTACGTCGTTTCCGTAGCGCGGTACCCGTCGTATACTTACCCCTGCTAAAAGCAGGGGTAAGTATTGTTAAGTATGGCCGTCGTTCCCGCGTCGATTTTGAAATTTCCTACGTCGTTTGCGTACGCCGATTCACGAACACGCGCGTCGCAAGTCTAGCTCACGTCGCAACCACTGACGTCCTAGTGACGTCAGTGGGAGCAATGCACGCCGGGAAATTCCCCGGACGACGCATGCGTATTTAAATCGGCGCGGGAGCGCGCCTGATTTAAATATGACACTCCCCTAGCCGCGGAATTTGAATTCCGCTGGGGGATTTAGGATCCGCCGTCGCAAGTTTGGAGGTAAGTGGTTTGTGAATTAGCCACTTGCCTCCTAAACTTGCGGGAGCGGATCTTAATTCACGTAGATCGAGCGGATCTATAGATCCGCTGAGCTACGTGAATCTGGCCCGTTGAGTTTTATATATATAGATTAATTTTTTGCGCTGCACTATTATCTTTATCATGTTCTGTTGAGGTGTTTTTTGAATTTACTTTTAGTGCTGGCTTGCATAGTTTTAGGTTTTATTGTTTCCAGCGCTGAATAATTTTATTTATATTTAGCTGCAGGGATGGATGTGTTTTCTTATTTAGAGAACCGTGAGATTACTCTCACCGATGTTTTTTCAGAGACCGCAGTTACCTCTGATCAAGGAGATCTCAATTTCTCTTTTAAAAAATTGGGACATTTATTTGACAAGAAAATAAAGACTTGGTGGGATATTGTCACTTTTGAACAATATCTTGTGACCAAAATCATCCCCAGACGGCTGAGGTGGGACTTGCCACCTAATGACGGACTGGTGGATGATGAGTCAATTAAAGAATGGTTTAATTTCTTTACAGATAAGGGTTTTGAACTCATTAGACTCCTGTTGTCCCGCAAACAGCGGAAGAAATTATGTTTGGAGAGTCAGATCAAAGAGATTTCTGGGAGAGCTCTTCGGGAGTGGCCAACGACCATGATGTGAGGAGGTGCTTTGCCTGAGCTCTGTCCATGCTGCACACAATCCTACCTCAATCCTGCTGAACCGATTACCATCCGAGGATTCCACCGATCCCTACAGCTTCCAGGAAGCCTTGTGCCCGTCGGGAGATGGTCAAATACGGCCCACCGATGGAGGAAGCCTCAGGATTCGTCTCGCAGGCCCCACCATGTGAAACTGGGAAAGATGGTGCTGGTCACCATGCTACAGGCTTATGCAGCCAGCCATCCTCCTCCAGGGCTACACCGAGGCAAAAACCAGCAGGGAAGGGTGAGTCACATTCTTCACCCCCTATTCTGAGCCCAGAAGACCCCTTCCTCATATCACCAGCCAGGGACTCTGACCATGAGAATACTGACATGGATGCTGCTGATGTAGGCCCCACAGAGCCATCCCTGTCTCAGATCATGGCTGCCATCCAGCATAGCCATGCATCCCTGACCACTCAAATGGATTCTATTAAAACTGACTTATCCTTTCTGAAGCAGGATGTCCACAACCTCAGCCATAGAGTGTCTAATGCTGAACAACGCATCAGTACACTAGAGGATGAGATCCGTCCATTGCAGGGCTCTGTCAGGGAGCTGCGCCAGGCCCAGGAACACACTACAGATAGACTCACTGAAATGGAAGACCGTTTACGGAGGAGTAACCTTCGCTTCCTGGGGTTCCCAGAGGGGTCTGAGGGTAGGACCCCAGAAATGTTTATGGAAAGATGGCTGATCTCCACGTTTGGCGCTCCTACCTTCTCGCCACTATTCGCCATTGAAAGGGCACACAGAGTCCCCATGCGCCCCCTTCCTCCTGGGGCCCCACCACGGGCCATGATTATCAAGCTGCTTCATTTCAGGGACAGGGAGGCTGTTCTCAGAGCTGCCAGGGAGAAGGGAAGAGTGTCCTTTAATGGAAGCGGAATAACCATTTTTCCTGATTTCTCAGTAGCCACACAAAAGCAACGGGCCACCTTCATCGCCATTAAACGCAGGCTCCGTGAGCTTCAGCTTCCCTACGGCATGCTGTATCCTGCTCGTCTGAGAATCATCTACCAGGGCAAGGCCTACTTCTTTACTGATCCTAAGGAGGCATCCCACTGGGTGGACACCCTGGGACGTCCGGAACGCAGGAACCAGGACCGAAGGTCGCCCCCACACTGAAAGTGAACATGCTGAGTGTACTTTCCTTGACAACCCTTCTCTCAAATATTTTGGGGTGGTGGGGTACTCCCCTGCTGTGCCATGGTTTGCACACTATGTGTCCAGCCTGGAGGGCTGTGGTCATCCTGTTCCTGCTGATGCATTTACTATTATTTTCTTTGCCTTTTCTACCCCCATTTTTTGAACACCTTACCTGATGTTTTTTGAATCCTCCATCCTGATTCGGGATCACCTGATATGTTTGTTCTGTGCGGTTGCGGACAGCAGCCAGCGTCTAAGGACCTCTACCACTTCTCAGGGATTGTTGTTGGGGGGTTTGAGTCATGGCCACCCCGCCTTGCAATTTTGGTTTTGGGAACAAAGCTCTCATATGTTTGGGTTTGGGAGCCGGGAGGGTTAGGGTGGGCTGGGCTGTTCAGGGACTTTTGTTCGGGACTGTTTTTGTGTTTTTTGCACTTTTTCTGAAATGCTGGTACTTGTTGTTGCATGTCTATCTATGGGCCGGACTAGCTGGCCTTGCTACTATGCACCTGATATTATGTATTGCTGGAGCATTGTTATATGTTTCTGACTTACTCCTTAGTGTACGCATCCCTCGTGGTGCGTCGGGCGCCAGTTTCTGGCCACTCCCGGCGTGCGGCGAGGAATGGGTTCCTCCAGCCATACACTACATGCTTTTTCATGTCTAAATTACGTTGTGTGTCATGGAATGTACGGGGGCTTAATTCAAAAGTGAAAAGATCGTTGATGTTTGAATATTTGGCACGTCATAATCCGCATGTGATCCTACTCCAGGAAACCCACCTCCAGGGCTCTAGAGTAATGGCCCTTAAGCGGGCAAAAATCGCTTATGCTCTCCACTCCACATACTCTACTTATGCCAGGGGCACTTCCATCCTTATTGCCAAATCTGCACCAGTTAGCATTAAACATGTTAAGCTTGATCCTAATGGTTGCTTTGTGATTGTCGTGATAGAATTCATGGGTAAACCATATACGGTAACTAGCTTATATGCTCCGCCCCCATTCACTAAAGTATTCTTTGAGCGGGTAATGAACTCCATATTGGCAATAGCGGAGGGTCCCTTATTGATAGCGGGTGACTACAATACAGTATTGGATAATTCCATAGATAGGTTGCGTTGCTCTACACTACCTCCCACCCCCTTGGGATCCTTTTTAACTCAATTTGACTTGGTGGAGGTCTGGAGGTGGAAGCATGCAGATGGGAGGGAGTATTCTTGTCATTCTGAGTCTCACGGTACTTTATCCCGTATTGATTTATGTTTGGTCTCGTCAGATCTGTTGAATTCGGTGACTGAGGTCAAGTACCTCCCTAGGGCGGTGTCTGATCATTCCCCTTTGTTGGTGGACCTCGCCCTGGGCACCTCTCCCTCCTCCTATCGAGTGTGGCGGCTAAGCCCGTTATGGTTGGCGGATGAGGTTGTGGTGAACCAGTGTATGACAGAGATGGGTTCTTACTGGGTGACTAACAGGCAGAGCGCCTCAGTTCCGATGGTGTGGGACGCCTTTAAGGCCACCACACGTGGCTCTTTTGCTGCGGCCATTGGTCAGACGCGCAAGGCCTCGCTATCGAGACTGACAGATGCAGAGAGGTCTCTCAGAGAGGCAGAGGCCGCTTATTCAGCGACCCCCTCTCCTGAGACACACGCCGCTTGGAAGCATGGGGCCAGGGAACTGGACCTGGTGCTTTTGGAGCGTACTCAGAAGAAGCTGCTGTATCAGAATCAGCGGATCTTTGAGTTTGGGGATAAAAACAGTCGCCTCCTGGCGTATCTCTCCAGACCGGACTACCAGCCTTGTAGTATACCTAGGATTAAGGATTCCGGGGGAATTGTAGTAGAACAGAATAAGGAGATCATGGAGGCCTTTGTCACATTTTATTCTTCCCTTTATGCTACTAGAGCACATTACACAATTGTGGAATTGGATGACTATCTTTCTGAAATCTCACTGCCTAGGCTTCAGGCCCAACAGGCGACACTCCTTGACGCTCCTCTGACGGCTGAGGAAATTGGGGAGGCTATCCAATCCTTTGCCAGAAACAAAACACCGGGATTGGATGGTTTCCCCATCGAGTGGTATATGCAGTACAGGGATCTGCTTGTGCCTCATCTGGGCAGGGTGTATGATTTTGCTATCAGGACGGGGCAGCTGCCGCCTTCTATGTCAGAGGCACTGATTGTCCTTATTCCTAAGCCACACAAGGATCACCTCCTCTGTGAATCTTACAGGCCGATCTCACTCATTAATTCGGACGTAAAAATTCTAGCAAAGGTACTTGCCCGGCGACTGAACACGGTCATTACTACCATTATTGGTGCAGACCAAACCGGGTTCATCCCGGGGCGATCGACCTCCATCAACCTACGTAGATTATTCACTAATCTGCAGGCAACCCATGAAGAGATGGGCTCTAGGGCCGTTCTGTCCTTAGATGCACATAAGGCATTTGACTCGGTCGAATGGCCTTACCTGCTGGAGGTCCTGGCGAAGTTTGGATTCGGCAATACCTTTATCAGGTGGGTGCAACTACTGTACTCGAAGCCCACTGCTAGACTAAGAGTGAACGCAGCCATATCTGATCCCTTTCCAATAAAGAGAGGCACCAGACAGGGGTGCCCTCTGTCGCCGCTGCTCTTTGCGCTGGCAATAGAGCCTCTGGCGGCGTTGGTGAGGTCCTGTGGGGCAGTCGCGGGGCTGACGATCGGGGGTCTAGAGGAGAAGGTATCTCTCTACGCTGATGACATGTTAATATACTTGTCGGACCCCCAGTCGTCCCTCCCGGCCCTGCTGGATCTCATTGGGAGGTTTGGCCGCTTTTCGGGATTCCAGGTTAATTGGGACAAGTCCATTCTGTTTATGATGGACCAGGCGACGTCGGTCCGGCTACCACCATCTTGTCCACTACAGATAGTCAGCTCCTTCCGGTACTTGGGAGTCATAATACAACATCCCATGGCCTCCTATGTCAAGACTAATTTAGACCCCCTCATAGGGTGCATGAAAACTACTTTCAAAACCTGGGCTAATCTTCCATTAACATTACTGGGTAGAATTAATATTTTTAAGATGATTTTCTTGCCACGATTTCTGTATGTTTTGGGTAATTCGCCAGTGTATGTCACAAAAAATAAATTCAAAGAGATAGATTCCATCCTCACCTCCTTTTTGTGGGGAGGGGGGGCGGTCAGGATTGCCAAGGACACCCTTCAGTTACCAGTACTGGAGGGCGGATTGGCCCTCCCCTGCCTTCAAATGTATTATATTGCCTCTCAATTGGCCCACGTACACTGGTGGTTTTACCCCGAAGCCAACAATGCAGCCACTGCATTGGAGGCAGCCATCCTCACCTCCTATGAATCCCTGCAAAATTTGATTCATCGTATGTCACTTGGGGGGCGGGAGGGAACGAGTATTATAGCTATGACTCTACGGATTATTAAACTCACTAAATTGCAAGTCCCCTCCAGCAGTAATACATACTCACCGAACACTCCACTGTGGGGGAATCCGAACCTTCCGGAATTTTTCCGTAGATCGGATGGGGGATACTGGTCGAAAAGGGGGGTAAAAACTATTTTACATCTGTTCTCAGGCAATGTGTTTCGTACTTTTGAGGAATTTCGTAGAGACTATAATCTGCCACGCACGGCTTACTTCCTTTACCTACAGATACGCCACACTGCAGCAACGCAGTTTGGCCTTTGTAACATAGTCATCCAGCTTTCTCGGCTGGAGCGACTACTAACTGACCCCTCGCACACCAAGTTAGTCTCCACATATTATGGGTCTCTCCTGCACACTACGACTCAAAGGCTGAGCAAAGCGGCTGCTAGCTGGAGAGCCGACATCCCTGAACTGACGGAGGAGATCTGGCAGGAGGTATTGCCCCTCCAGGTCCCTTCTGTCATTTCGTCCCGTGACAAGGTAATACAGACCAAACTGTTATATAGATCCTACTTCACACCATGCTTACTGTTCAAACTCAGCAGAATCCCCTCAGCGCTATGCTCCCGATGCGGCGCGGCCGATGGCACGTTCTTTCATATGATGTGGGAGTGTGCTCCGATTAGGAAGTTCTGGTCGGAGGTCACGGCCTTCATTAGCTCGCTGACTGAGATACCCAATATATGTAATCCTCTGAGGTGTTTACTGGGCCACATTGATGATGAGACTATATCTAAGAATATGCAAACCTTCCTGCGGATAGTACTGTTCTATGCTAAGAAGTCTATAACCTTCCACTGGAAGTCTCCATCCTTACCTACCATTACCTTTTGGCTCACCACCATCAATCGTGCTATACCGCTGTATAAGATGACATATGAGGCCAGAGGGTGTCCAAAAAAATTCTTGAAGGTCTGGGGCTCTTGGGTTGATTCCGAGAGCACCATACCTCCTGCTCCTTGAACTTTGACTGATACCTCTGCCCGTTGAATAGATCTAAGTGAGTAAATTAACGATTCTGTTGTTTTTCTCCCACCTTTCTCTGTGTGTTTTTATGAAAATGCTCAATGTGTACCAGCTACCAAAGTTTTGTAAAATGATGTACCGGGCGATGTTCGCCTAGGATGTGTGTTTCTTGTATTGTCTGTTTTGTATGTACAAAAATTTCAAAATAAAAATTTACCTTTAAAAAAAAAAAAGAGATTTCTGACCGTATTGAACAATTTAAGGATACCCCTGAATTCATTCGTCTCTCTGGAGAGCTTAAAACCAAGCTCATTAAATGGGATAAGGAGACCCAGGACAAAAAAACGAAAAAAGTTTTTACGAGACGTTAATGACTTCAGGGTTCCTAATGTTTATAAATGGCAGTCTCTCAGCTCTTTAACTCCAGCACAGACTCATACAACATCGATGGATACTATTGAGCAAGTTCCCATTATGTCATTTTCTGATGACCAGGGATCTGGGTCTAACTCCACTGATGTAGTGAGAGCAAAAACCTTTGTGAGACCACCCACACCAAATATGAAGGGGGTTAATTTCGTCCACGTGGTGGGTGCACGTGGGTAGGCACCCACCACGTGGGTACCTACCGGAGCATGATGGGACGGTGATGCCTATATAAATGTGATGCAAGGCGCGCTTCCATCATTACAGCGACAACAGGCGACGAGGCAACATCGGAAGAACAGAAGACCAGAAGACCCTGGCGTCACAGAAGACCGCGCCGGCTGCCTGTTTGAAATCGAGCTAACACACAAACATAGCAGGCAGCCAGCGCTGAAGAAGAAGGCACCGGAGAGCTGCAGAAGAACCGGGGTTCGCCGAGTCAAGAGCGGAAGAGGGGAGAAGATGGAAGAAGCCCCCCGGAGTCCGGAGAAGACCCCCGGAGAGCGGAGAAGACCCCCGGAGAGCGGAGAAGACCCCCGGAGAGTGGAAGAAGAAGCCCCCCCTGCTAATTGAGCTAATAACGAAGACAGGGGGGGCGTCCGGAGCAGAATAATAAAATATTTTAAAAAGCCTTGTGTTGTGTGTTTATTAACTTTTACTTTTTGCCTACAGGTGAATGGATAGGGGTACGATGTACCCCATATCCATTCACTTAGGGTGGGGGGCCGGTATCTGGGGGCCCCCTTATTAAAGGGGACTCCCAGATTCCGATAAGCCTCCGCCCGCAGACCCCGACAACCAATGGCAAGGGTTGTCGGGAAGAGGTCCTGTCCTCATCAACATGGGGACAGGGTGCTCTGGGGTGGGGGGGCCCGCAGTGCGCCCCCCTGCCCCAGAGCACCCAACCCCCCCATGTTGAGGGCATGCGGCCTGGCACGGCTCAGGAGGGGGGGGGCGCTCGCTCGTCCCCACTCCCTTCCTGGCTGGCCGGGTAGCGTACTTTGGATACGGGTCTGGTATGGATTGTAGGGGGACCCCCTACGTCAATTTTTCGGCGGAGGGGGGGTCTCCTTACAACCCATAACAGACCTAAGGGCCTGGTATGCTCCTGGGGGGGAACCCATGCCGGTTTGGAATTTACAAATTGCCGTGGAGTTCTCCCTCGGGAATGCATACCAAATGCCGTCGCTTGAATGGGCCTTTACAAGGTGTGACTAACTTTACACTTTGTAAAAGCAGCCCTAGTTTTACACCAGGCAAACTAACACTTACGGCGAAAAAACTAGGCACAAAAGCTTTGAGGATCGCCCTAAGTGCTAATTTGCATACTAACAGAGGCATTTCGACTCGAAATGCCCCCAGTGGCGGATGCGGTACTGCATCCTAAGATCCGGCAGTGTAAGTCCCTTACAGATGTCGGATCTTCTGCCTAACTTAGGAAAACTGCTTCTGAGGATCAGTTCCAAAGTTAGAACCAGAGATACGACGGCTTACGCCGGAGTATCTCTTTTGTGGATTTGCCCCATAATTACTATACGCCTCTGCAAAATTATTGGGAGGGACCTCCTCCTAGTAACCAGCAGCATTTTTTAGGACAGGAGAGGACCCCCTGGAGGGGACCTCCTCCCTACCCACCTCCTTGGATTGGGGATTGGAGGGAAAATTGCCCTCCCCCTGTAATATCCCAGGCCCCGAGGGCACAATCCATCTTTAAGAGAAAAAAAACAGAGGAGTCAGAGGAGGCAGACGAGTCCAAAAGACCAAGGTCCTAATAGGCACCGGGATCTTTAATCTCAGTGGTGTTTCTCTTACTGATGATGAAACACGAGTTTTAGATAGGGGTTTGAAATTTGCACCTATCCGTAACATGAATAAGTTGCAGACTTTTGTAAATGTCCAGAAGTTTATCAGAGGATTGAACATGAAGAAATACTTCCTGTCCAATCTAATTGAGAGGAATTCCTCTACTTCTGGAAATTCTAAATTGAGGAATAGATCAACATTTAATCCTCAATATACTGATACTAGACATTTAGATGTATTCCGTAACATGGTATGTAAGGATCTTGACAGCCTCCATATCAAAAAGGTTAAGGACTCCCAGTGTATCCGACGAGGGATTGTATCGCTCGAACAGCGTAACGATATAGTGATTCGTCCCGCTGACAAAGGGGGTGGGCTTGTGGTGTTGAGTAAAAGTTATTATCATGAGGAAATGAACAGACTTCTTAGCGACCGCAATACTTACTCGTTATTACGGGGTGACCCCATGGTTGGTTTTAAAAATGAGCTACATTCTTTAATTGAGGTTGGTAAGATTAACGGTACTTTGAATAGTAAGGAGGCGGCCTATTTGGATCCTTTCATTGCCGGACTCCTATCATTTATTTCTTACCCAAACTACACAAAAATGCTGAATGACCACCTGGTCGACCCATAGTCAATGGGATAGATTCAGTAACGTCGCGTCTTGGACAGTATCTGGATGTGTTCCTACAGCCCTTGGTATGCCAATTGCCAGCGTACCTTAGGGACACCAAGCAGATAATCCAGATACTTGCTACTATCCCTTGCACTCTGAAGCAGCTTTGATATCCGTGTTTTGGGCATCGGAATCTACTGAACTCAGCCATGATCATGTATGTTTTTTGTTAGACTGCCTCAAATTTTGTTTGTGTAGGAGCTATTTTTGGTTTGATAGGGAATTTTTCCTTCAACTCTGTGGAGTTGCTATGGGAGCCTGTTTTGCTCCCAGTGTGGCCAATCTTTTCATGGCCTCATTATGACCTCATTATGATTTGGAAGGGTGACTTACCTTCATTACAGCAGTTTATGGATAAATTAAATTCCAACAATAAGAACATAGTTCTGACCTGGACAGTTTCTCATGAACAGATTAATTTTCTTGATCTTGAGATTATAAAGTCAGGTAATATGCTGCTTACTAGAAATCATTTTAAAACTGTCGACCGGAATGGTTACATTCCCCTAAGCAGTTGTCATCATCGCTTATGGCTTTGTAACATTCCGCTAGGACAATTTGTGAGGTTGCGGAGGAATTGTACTCTCGAATCTGATTATCTTGTTCAGTCACAAGAACTTTCTAACAGGTTTGTATCCAAGGGCTACTCCCGGCCATCTATTATGCAGGAGATTGAGAAAGTCAGGGCCTTGGAGAGGAATAATATTGTTGCTGACAAGCCAAAGGATGTTAATAAAGAACATGCTAACTATAAAATGCTGTTGGATTATAACATCCAGCATAAAAAAAATTTGAAAGAATCGTGGCTAAACATTGGCCTATTCTTAAAGGTGATGCTGTTCTTGGTTCTGTCCTTCCTGATTGCCCTCAGTTCATTTACAGAAAAGCCCCTTCTCTGAGGGACAACTTGGCCCCAGGTGTTATTGATCCACCAGTAGTGGCGCAACCTAAGCTCTTTGGCTTCTTATCATGATTCTACGCTTGAGGTCACTGTGCGACCTGCAAGCATGCCAAACAGAATATTAAGAAGCGAAAGAGTTTTTGTTCTAATGTGACTCACGCTGAATACCCCATCAAACAGCTGATTACATGCACTACGATCGGAGTAGTTTATATGCTTGAATGTGAGTGTGGTCTACAACATGTTGGACGCACCTCACGTGCATTGCATGTAAGGGTTGGGGAGCATATTAGTAATATAAAGCGGGGGATCAGAAATCATAGTGTCTCTAAACACTTCTGACAGTGTCACCAGAGAGACCCTTCTGGCCTCAAGTTCTGGGGCATTGAAAAAGTATCAAAACACTGGCGGGGTGGTCATTATATCCGACAATTAAGAAGGCGCAAATCCTATTGGATATACGAAACCAAAGTATCTGCACCAGCTGGCCTGAATGTAGAGTTCGATTTAAATTGTTTTATTTCCAATAGGTAGTTTTAATTGTCATTTTTGATGATTTTTTACATTTTTTTAAAATTGTAATTTAATATGGCATTTTTATATTTTATATATGTATATTTACTGTCTAGTATGATTATCAGACTCCTATTGTAGATGTAATCTTGGATTGGTTACTGTATGGGTGTCTTACTGTTGATTATTTATTTGTATAATATGTCATCCTGTACTGGGTTAATGATTAATAATTATTATTTTTCCCATTATTGGCATTTTATTTATGCCTTTAATGCTTTTTGCCATTTATAGATGTATATTTCCTGGAATTAATCCCCCGTTTTTTGCTGCTCAGTTATTGTAATGTTATCCCCTCACTCCGCCTACTTCCTTTTGAGCTGCAGGCTTATATGCATACTGAGCGTTGCTTTAGTATTCATTGTGGGAGGGGTGACTGAGCGTGATTGGCGTCCAGGTTAAGCTGTTGACATTGTTGTCATGACAGCGGTTCATTATATATACATTGTCCGAGCAGCAGCTCGGCCGGTCAGGAAAGGGGGTGGGGACGAGCGAGCACCCCCCTTCCTTAACCGTGCCAGGCCGCATGCCCTCAACATGGGGAGGTAGGTGCTATGGGGCAGGGGGGCGCACTGTGGCCCCCCCCCACAGCACCCTGCCCCCATGTTGATGAGGACAGGGCTTCTTCCCGACAACCCTGGCCATTGGTTGTCGGGTCTGCGGGCGGGGGGCTTATCGGAATCTGGGAGCCCCCTTTAACAAGGGGGCCCCCAGATACCGGCCCCCCACCCTAGGTGAATGAGTATGGGGTACATCAGGGGGGGGGTGCCCGGGCTTCTGTCGCCTTCTGCATCCTTCTGCCTTCTTCTTCGCTGTTGACATGTCGCTTCCTCCCACTGTAATGCCGTGTGCGCGGCTCGCACCGACTTATATAGGTCTCTTATGACGTCACAGTCCCATCATGCATCTCAAACTTGTGCCGCCTTCTCTCCCCTCCCGGTACAAACCCCCCTCCCCCAGCTGCTTTTCCTGTTCTTTAAGAGCAGCCTGCTCTGCTGGGACTTGTAGTGCCCTAGACTGTTGGGAAACTGAGGAATCCTCAGTCCCCCCACAGAGGCACTACAAGTCCCAGCAGAGCGGGTTGCCATATCTCAGCCCCCCACAGAGGCACTACAAGTCCCAGCAGAGCGGGCTGTCACCTGTCCTCCAAACACAGCACAGCCTTCCATCCACTCACTCCTTGGCTGTCATAAATTCCTCCCCACTCTCCTCTCCTACCAAAGTTTGAGCGGCATGATGAGCTGCATAGTGGGGCAGTGGGGATGATTTCCCCTTCTCAGTCTGAACACACGTCCCTACTCCCAGACCCCGGTGTTCTGTAATATTCACAAGGCTGCAGATAGGGTTGCCACCTGTCCAGGATTCACCCGGACAGTTCGGGTTTGGAATCATGTGTCCGGGTTTCAGACTGTCTGAGACCCGGACACATTATTTAGACTGGACTATGGCTTCCCAACATGGTTACTGGCTGTAGTTGTCTAAGCTGAGTGTGCCTGTTACACTCTTTCATACTACCCAAAGCCAACACTAACAAACCCACCCCCCAAACACACACAGATGGGAGAGGAGAGAGGGCTCGATCTGCACCTCTTCCCCCCCCCCACCCCTCTTTATCTGCCCACACTCCAATCCCCAGAAATTTTAAGTCTAGCAGTCTCAGATACATCTGGATGGGAGGTGCTGACTGTCAAGGGATGAATCTCCTCCCTTCTCTCTCCTGCCTCTGAGTGGGTACACTAAGGTAAATCAGGGTTCTCAGAGCACCCCTTACATCAGAGTTCCCCTTTACACCAGAGGCCACAGTGTTCCCCCTTACATCAGAGTCTTCTCCGTACATCAGAGTTCCCCATTAGATCAGTGTTCCCAGAGCATCCCTTATGTTAGAGTCCTCCCTTACAGTGAAAGGGAACTCTGTGGATTCAGATGTTAAAGGGGAACTCTGTGGACTCTGATGTAAAGGGGGACTCTTGTTATCAACTTCATTTGATTAGAAATGTTATTTAATAGCAAAATATATGTATAGTTTATGCTATAAAAAAAAAAATTGACGTGCGCGCTAAAGTGTTCGGGTTTAACCTGAAGAAAAGGTGGCAACCCTAGCTGCAGATCACTTTGTCACTGACCAGGCACCTCCGTGGCTGCAGCGGCGGCTGGAGCAATAAGCTGGGCATCGGCGGATGCGGCCGCGAGTGTGCACTGATTTGGAAATCTTAACTGTGCAGGAGGAGGCCACGGAACCGGGACTTGGAAGTACAGGTCGGGGGGTTTTTGTGCGGACTTTAGTTAGGACTGCAGTACACAGAGAGCCTTGACGAGGCCTGCAGCTTAAACATGTATTTGCAAATGCGTGCAACCAATCCTCTGTTTTTAATGTATACAGTTAGACAGTTGAATTTGGTTTGCTGTTTGGGTGGAAAGTTTGAGGCTGGTTATTATGGAAACAACTTGTCACACTAGGGCGACACGACTTCCAGCGCGACTTTCAGAGGTGACTCCGCCACGACTTGAGCATGAACCACACGGCGATCTGGGGCGATTTACAACACGACTTGAAGTCGTCTCCAGGACAGGAGACTTTCCAGTGGCCAATCAAACAACAATCAGCTCTAGGGGAGGGAGGGGGAGGGAGAGGTTTGCCTGAGAAATGTATTTTATCTTCCTGGAAAGTCGCTTCAGTTAAGACAGTGATCAGACTTGGATCAGACTTGGAGGCGACTTCCATTGAAATCAATGGGTACAAATCGCCTACAAGTCAGATTGAAGTAGTACAGGAACTTCTTTTGAAGTCGGAGCGACTCGAGTTGTGTGTATTAACACCGCTCCCATTCACTTGCATTGTTTTTCTCGACAGCGCGACTTGGGACGACTTGAGGCGACTTTAAGTCGGATGCCAAGTCGCCCCAGTGTGAACCGGCTCTTACCTGCTCTGTGTAATGGTTTTGCACAGAGCATCCCCGATCCTCCTCTTCTCGGGTCCCCGCCAGTGCTCCTGGCCCCTTTCTCCTGCCAAGTGCCCACAGCAAGCGGCTTGCTATGGGGGCACCCGAGCTGGGCCACTGCTCTGCTTATGCATTCAGACATGGAGCCGAGGCTTGGCCCTGCCCCTCTCTCTCCTCATTGGCTCAGTTACTTTGATTGAAAGCAGCAGCAGCCAATGGAACCTGGTGTGTTTTAGCCAATCAGGAGGGAGAGACCTGGGCAGCTGAGCCTCTCGAGCAGGTAAGTATTAGGGGGGCTGAGGGGGGCTGCTGCACACAGAAGGTTTTCTATCTTAATGCATAGAATGCATTAAGATAGAAAACCTTCCGACTTTCAACCACTTTAGGATAGATAAGTGGCAGCGTCAACTTAAAGATTTTTTTATGATTAGAACACAGTGGTCATTGTGATATGATGATAACCTTTTTCTAGATCTCAAGAACAGCTCTGCAGTGTAATAGACATGCTGCACAAAAGGAATGTAAAAAAAAGCGAGAGAAGAGGTTAGTGAACTCGGCTATGCCACTATACAAGGCTACTTACCTGTCACGTGCCTGTGCTAAGAAATTCCATAAAATATGGGACATCTGGATGGAATCCCTGTCCACTAATGCAGACTCAATGGACGATTAGTAATGCTCTATTAATTACCTGTAACAGCTCAAGTGGCATCTCTGAACTTGTAGGCTTCCTTGGGTTGCTTGGTCAATAGTTATGGGGAGAGGGGGAATGTGAATGTGTATATGCAACGTGTACTTCATTTTGATTCGTAAATAATTAAAATAAGCTATGTGGAGTATCTGTGGAAATAGAAGAATACTTTAGATCAGTGGTCTCCAAACTGTGGCCTTGGGGCCAGATGTGGCCCTTTGCTTGCCTCTATCCGGCTCTTGGGGCATTATTCCATTCACAACTAACAATAATGATGGGGCACTATTCCACACACTGACACCAAGGATGGGGTGCTATTCCTCTCACTGATATCAACTATAGGGCACTAGTCCTTCCACTAAAACCAATGGGGGGGCGTGGTTTACTTCATTTGATGCTTGGGCATTTTCTACTCCCAATAGCCACAGTCCGGCCCCCCTAATGTCTGAAGGACAATAAACTGGCCCTTTGTGTCAAAAGTTTGGAGACCCCTGCTTTGGATAATCTCTGGTCTGGTTGAGCATACAGTAGTTCAGTTGTTTATTATTATTTTAGTTTGTGTGCGACCGAGCCCAATAGGCTCTGTATTGTATTGTTTTTGTACCTTGAAATTACAATAAAAACAACTTAAAAAAAAAAAAAAAAGCGAGAGAAGAATTCTCACCTCGCAATAATATAAGAATGTCACAGTGACTAAACCTGTTTGGACAGTAAGTAAAGCTTGGACAGTACTATTTTTATCTAAATACGGGTTTTGACGTGGCAACCACTGACAGCCAATGCGGTGGTATGTCGTTGCCATTCATTGGTTAACAGTTGGCGGGAAAACAAACAGCCAATAGGGCTTACAGCTTACTCGACTTATAACCCGAGCACAGGGACAGACGTGTTATAGGCAGAGAGGACCAAAGAAGACAGCGACAGGAGCTCTATGACGTGTTAGAGGCAGAGAGAAGACTTACGACAACCAGGGGCTTACACTAACTGCACTCTTTTGGAACGTGTTGGAGGCAGAGGCGACCCAAGAAGGCTACCTGGGGATCCTATAGAGCTTACACTAACTGCACTCTTTTGGAACGTGTTGGAGGTAGAGGGGAAGTAAGAGGTCTTACCTCAAAGACGGGGTCAACAATGGACTCTTCTGGAGGTAAGTGAATACTGATCCCGGGTGTAGAGTGTCAGTACTGCCTCATGCACACAGGACATTTTGTAAACTCTCCTAGAAGCCTTTCCTCCTGGCAGAAGCATTTTAGCAGAAAAAAAAGCCCAATGCTTGAAAGCTTTCAGGCACGTTTACAGACAGGAGCTTGAGCGTTAATTAATTTCATTGGCCAGAATAATAATTTATTCTAGCCATTGAAATTAATTAATACTCAAGTGTGTGTAAAGGCAACGTCAAGTATTTTCTTATAGTGTTTCTTAATACTAAATTGGATACTTTGTAACAGTTTGGAGATCACTTAGCAGTTTAATTAGCTTTATGCCGCGTACACACAACCGTTTTTCGGGTTCTAAAAAATTCAGTTTTTTTAATGTCATTAAAAATGATCGTGTGTAGGCTCCAGAGCCTTTTTCACGATCTAAAAAATGGGCATTAAAAATTTCGAACATGCTCTATTTTTTCACAACGTTTTTAACGTTGTTGTTTTTAAGGTTGTAAAAAATGATCGTGTGTGGTCTTTAACGACGTGAAAAAAACGCACATGCTCAGAAGCAAGTTATTAGACGGGAGCGCTCGTTCGGTAAAACTACCGTTCGTAATGGAGTAATCACATTTATCACGCTGTAACAGACTGAAAAGCGCGAATCGTCTTTTACGAACACAAAATTAGCAAAAGCAGCCCCAAGGGTGACGCCATCCAAATGGAACTTCCCCTTTATAGTGCCGTTGTACGTGTTGTACGTCACACGCTTTGCTAGAGCTTATTTTTTTCACTATCGTGTGTAGGCAAGGCCGTTTTAATGATCGGGTTGAAAAAAAAATAGTTTTTTCTAGACCCTTAAAAACATTATTTTTTACAACCCGAAAAAAAGGTCGTGTGTACGCGGCATTAGGTGTGTTTTAAGGACACAGATTGACACAGATTGACACCAAAGCACGTATATAACTCTAGACTTATAGTTTATTCTGTATTATCTTTTATTATCTTTTATTTTGGTATACAGTATGTAAGCATTGTTTATATTATACAAATCTAATGATGTGCTATTTGATGGATTTATTTACAGTATATCACTAATAAAGTCTCGTACACACGACCGGTTTTCCTGTCGGGAAAACTGCCACGAGAGCTTTTGGACAGGAAAACCGGACATGTGTATGCGCCCTAGCAGTTTTCCCAAAGAGAAAACTGCTCGGGAAAAATAGAGAACCTGCTCTCTATTTTCCCATCGGGATTCCCGTCGGACTGTTTCCCGACGAGAAAACCGGTCGTGTGTACATGGCTTAACACTTGTATGCTTTTGGACACATTGAAACTATTTTCAATTAGTTTTTTCTTTACAATAGCACTTGTTTGCAAAGAGTGCACTGAATTGTTATAGTTTATCATAGCACTGTACTATATGAGGGACTTTTTGTCTCACCCCCTCTTCTCATCACTACACCGGATCTTACCTCATCTCTCACCACCACATGTGAACACCTAACCCCACCCCTCCTTCACTGACGCCACCACATCCGATCTTACCACTCCTCTCACCACCACACGTAAACACCTAACCCCATTCCTCCTTCGCTGACGCCACCACATCCGATCTTACCACTCCTCTCACCACCACACGTAAACACCTAACCCCATTCCTCCTTCGCTGACGCCACCACATCCGATCTTACCCCTCCTCTCACCACCACACGTGAACACCTAACCCCAACCCTCATTCGCTCACTCCACCACATCCGATCTAGGGTTGCCATCTTTTCTTCAAGCCAAACCTGAACACTTTACTGGAGCACAGCATTTTTTTAGTATGCACTATAGACAATAGGATTGTAAAAGACCTTGGAGCGGGAGTGGACAGGGGGGTAGTGGAATGTACACCAACAGACTTTGAGGGATGGGAAGGATGGAAAGGCACGTTTGCTTTTATGTCAGTCAGCGACATTTTTTTTTTTTTTATAAAAATTCTTGATGGTATTTTGCTATTGTGAGTTCTGTTTCTCCTTAGTGTGCTTATATGGGTTTTGCTCTGTGAGATCTGCTTGCACTGTCTGTGATCCTTAGAGTGGAGCAGTTGGCCCATGGACAGATACTGAAGTGCTGTTTTACCTTCTGATTTAGGGGGGGTCAAAATTATGGGGGAGCCGCTGTCTTTAGGTGTGAGACATGGAAGAAAAATGTATCAACTTTAATATTTTTTCACATGAATGGACTTGAGTTTTTGCACAGTTTTTCTATAAATGAATTGAATGGACACTTATGAAATATTGGTTTTATAACTTATTCTAGGGTATAAATATACAGTATATACAGGTAGTATTATGTTCACCTTTTTAGGTATATGTATATAGGGAAATTATTAGTAATTAATTGTATGAATTTTCAGATGTTCACATCAATGGAGGATAATAAATTACGTACTCAGATATATAAATATGTTTAGTTAATCACATGTATAAAACACACACACTGAGGCCCGGATTCACGTAGGGCTGTTTTACGTTGCGCGGGCGTAGCATATCGTATTTACACTACGCCGCCGCAACTTAGAGAGGCAAGTGCTGTATTCACAAAGCACTTGCGTCCTAAGTTACGGTGGTGTAGCGTAAATGTTCGGCGTAAGCGCGCGTAATTCAAAGTAGGCTGGTAGGGGGCGTGTTGTATTTAAATGAGGCTTGACCCCATGTAGATGCACGGCCGAACGAACGGCGCATGCGCGCGTATTCTCAGTATCACGTCGTATTTACGTCCAAAGATACGCCGGCTCAATGCCTGTGACGTGAACGTAACTTACGCACAGCCCTATTCGCGTACTACTTACGCAAACGACGTAAAAAGATACGCTTGTTCCAACGTCCATACTTTGCATGGGCTGCACCACCTAGAGACCAGCTTTAACTTTACGCCGGCGTATGTCTTACGTAAACGGCGTAACTAATTGCGACGGGCGTACGTACGTACGTTCGTGAATCGGCGTATCTTGCTCATTTACATATTCGACGCGGAAATCAAGGAAGCGCCACCTAGCGGCCATCGTAATTATTGAACCCCAAGATACGACGGCGTAGGAGACTTACACCACTCGTATCTTGGCCAAATCTATGCGTAACTGATTCTATGAATCGGGCGCATAGATACGACGGCGGCTATTCAGACTTACGACGGCGTATCTGGAGATACGCCGTCGGAAGTCTTTGTGAATCCGGGCCTGAAATGCATACAGATACTGAGATAAAAACATATGCTCAATTATTTACAGTCCATGCACACACACATATACACACTCAGATATATACTATCAGATACATGCATACCAGGCCCGGACTGGGACAAAAAATAGGCCCGGGCATTTGATACTGGGCAGCCCAATCCCTGGGGGAAGTGGGGCGGAGATGTGGGGCGGGCGTTCACGGAGTGGTTGGCGACCAGATATTCATTCTGAGAGACATCCCAATACAGCAAAGAGACATCCCCAGACCAGCAAAGAGACGGCCCCAGACCAGTACACAGATAGCCCCACACAGGTAATAATAGACAGCCCCACACCAGTAATGATAGACAGCCCTGTACCAGTAATAATAGACAGCCCCGTACCAGTAATAATAGACAGCCCCACACCAGTAATAATAGACAGCCCCATACCAGTAATAATAGACAGCCCCACACCAGTAATAATAGACAGCCCCACACCTGTAATAATAGACAGTCCCACACCTGTAATAATAGACAGTCCCACACCTGTAATAATAGACAGTCCCACACCTGTAATAATAGACAGCCCCACACCAGTAATAATAGACAGTCCCATACCAGTACAAATAGACAGTCCCATACCAGACAGTCCCATGCCAGTACAAATAGACAGCCCCATGCCAGTAATAATAGACAGCCCCATGCCAGTACAAATAGACAGCCCCATCATGCCAGTAATAATAGACAGCCCCAATCCACTCCCTTTCCCTGCCACTACAGAGTGGGATGTAACGCACTGGAACATGTTTTTTTTCTCTCAGTGTTCTCACCTTGCTCCCTGTGCAGCAATCTGTGTCTCGGCCGGTGTTAGGAGAGAGGAGGCTGCCGGTGTTAGGGGAGAGGGGGAGGCTGCCGCTGTTGTCTCCTTTAGTGCAGGTGCAGCTATGCCTCCAGCGCGGCCGGCCCAGGAGGTGTTTGTCCAGTACAGGCACTTTCTGCAGGTCACAGGAGCCTTCTCTCTGCCTCCTTCTGCACCTCGTAAAACCCACGCAGGCACAGGGAGAACATGCAAACTCCAAGCAGATGGTGTCGTGGTCGGGATTCGAACCAGCGACCCTTTTGGTGCTAGGTGAAAGTGCTAACCACTACACCACTGTGCTGCCCATGCATACACGAGGGTTGCCACCTTTTCTTCAAGCCAAACCAGAACACTTTAGCAGTGCACAGCAAAAAAAAAATTGTTGTGTACACCATGGGATTGTAAAATACACCTTTGAGTGGCACAAGGAATGTAGCAATGTTGTGCACCATGGTAAACAGCGGGTGTGGCCAAATTGCGTTAACAGTCTGTCCGCCAGTATAACCTGTCAGCCTGTCCCCAGTACAATCCTTCCCCCCAGGAAAAGTCTGTCCCCAGTAAAATCCCCCCATCCCTCTGGTAAGCCAGTCCCCAGTGCATTCCCCCCCAAATCAGTATGTACCCCTATACATTACCCTCCAGCTCAGTCTGTCCCCAATAAAAGTCCCCACAGGTCAGTTTGTCCCAGTACAATCCCCCCAAGTCAGTCTGTCCCCAGTAAAATCCCCCCCAGTCAGTCTGTCTAAAGATATTGTACTGGGGGACCCTACATCCACTGCAGCAATGGGGATGCAGCAAAGTGATGGGGAGCCTCCAGCATCTCCCCTCCTGGTGTCATCTTGATCCCTCATGTGATGCAGCACACCTTGTAATTGTTGTCCTCACTCTAAAGTGCATAAAGCATGACTCCCAGAATCATCCAGAAAGAAACAGGGGGTAGAGTGCTCTTTAATGTCAGATAAGACAGCTGCCACCACAAGGTCATGCATCCCCACTAGGCTGATCGCAAGGTGCACATAGAGCTGTCCTGCTCACATGGTGTCACCTACTGAGTTGCAGAAGCCTGGCATGTATCAGCCTGTGTTGTGCCCCCTCCTTTCTGCCTTATATCTAGTGTTTATTCTATGCTGGCAGCTGCCTTAACCAGGACCACAGCTGTGCCATGCTCTGTCTTATCACCCTTCACCTGGCTTTTTCTGCTTCTGTCTGACTCTTGCTCAGGAATGTTAGGGCAAGGATCAAGAAGGTTTAGCACTACCCCCGAAGGAGCTGCTGGTTTGATTTGGGTCTACGCTCTGGCTATCAACCCCTAAAACTGGTTCGAACCCTTCCTTGGCACAACTGGTATCAGTAAGAATTGTGGACCCCAATGGTTGTTGGAGAACACAATATTTTATCACAACACGATAAATATATTTATGGTCGTTACCCTCTGACCGAGAGAGATGTGGATCACATAAACACGCGACAAGACTTACAACATAAATAGACCTGAAGTGTGCCTTGGTGGTCTGGTCAGTATGCGAAGAAAAGGGGGCATACCCAAGGTAAGTAATGGGTAGTTAATTGAAGAAGGATATGCTGAGAAGTGCCCTGAAAAAGGGAAGGGCGGGAGGGTGTCGAATGCGATTGAATGCGCAGACTCACGGACATGAGGTGAGCTGGAAAGAGTCGGCCCAGTGACGTGTAGTACCGCACACTGAACCGACAAAGAGCATGTGTGAGTGGGCTGCTTAAATACCCTCCGGGCTCCTCCCATAAACTCAGGCCACCATACTGGCCTTCTTATTTATGGTCGTTACCCTCTGACCGAGAGAGATGTGGATCACATAAACACGTGACAAGACTTACAACATAAATAGACCTGAAGTGTGCCTTGGTGGTCTGGTCAGTATGCGAAGAAAAGGGGGCAAAAGACTCAGATAGGGAAATAGTTTATATTGATTTCTTGTATTTATTTAACCAGCTTGGTAAAGGCTTGTGCCATTCCTTCATGAGGATTAGGGATGTATGTGGCAAAACAAGGAGACTTCCATCAGCCTGGTATCTTGATTACGTAGTCTGGTACTCCCTGTTGGGAGGCAACTGAGGCTGCTCCAAAGAATGTCCAGAGAATTGACTGGGGTTTGAAGCCCAAGTTACTTAGGAGGATTCTGACATGCTTGACACACTGGCTGACACTCAGGGAGCTGGTTTAGAAAGGGCAGCAACGAGCTACCATCATGGCTGGGTAGATGGAGCAGTAGTGGGTCGAGCACCGTCACTGGGCATCAGGCGTTGTCAGTCTGAAACAGGTTGATGTCAACCCCAGGGGCTGGTTTGTTGCGTTTGCAGACTGTGAGAGTGTAGTGGTTCGAAAGCGAGTCGGGTGGCGTCGGAGCAGTGTGTGACTGCCGGAGCCGCTGACTAAATTCACTAGGTTGTAGGGAACCGTAGAAGGCCTGGTAGATGGCTGTTCGGGTCACTAGTCTGGGCAAAGCCCTAAACAGGGAACGAGTAAGGATTTTAGACATGTCCCTAAAGATGGGACTCTTGAAAGGTAGGCGCTTGCCACTGACTACAGGTTGGTGCTTCTGTATGCCCTGTAGGAGGGACTTGACTGCATGGGCTTGAGAATACTGACGGTTTACTGGGGTCCTGCAGGGACAGGAAATGCTGGATGCCATCTAGATATGGCGTGATAGTATTGAGAAATGGTCAGCTGCATGTGGCAATACGATATGAAGGCTAGGATGTGTCCAACTGCTGCTTCGGGGCAAGGGGCCAAAAATTTGCGATTAGTGTTTCAAGCAGTGCGATAGGCCTTCAGTGTGTTGCGTGCTGAGGAGTGGTTAATAAGTTGGATTGCGTTGGTGAGATGTGACTTCAGTCCATCGTCAGCAATGTCCATGGTGGGACAGGGATAGTTGTTGGGTCGGCTCCAGGCTCTTGCTGGAAAAAACATCCATTCCAAGGTTGGAATAGGAAAGCGCATCAGCTGCTTTTTGCATTTGCCTGGAAAAAGGTCTACATAAGATATTAACTGGTGACGGAGTGACAGCTGCGCGAGCCTGCGCAGGAAGTGATGGGGAGTGACTTAGATCTACCTTATTTGATGATGTCGGCTGTGGCCTGATTGTCTGTGGTGAAGAACAGTGTCTGTCCTGTTCAAGTGTGGTCCCAGACCTGGGCAGCTGCCACGATGGGGTGCAGCACGAGGCGTGATGAAGACTGGGTGAAAAAATTTAAGAGAATTTCTGGGGGCCATGTTTTGAAAAAAACAGTGGCGGCCTAAAAATGGCTGCAAAAGCCTTTAGTGGCTCGGCTGACACTGCCAGGATGAAGATTGAAATGCTGTTCTATCAGGTGGGGAAGTTGTCCCACATAGCTAAGTCTGCTACTGATGCTTGGTCTAGTTTGAGAACTTGGACTGGATCTTGCATTGGTGTGAGAAAATCAAGACAATACACAGGTGCTCAACAAGACGATATACATGCACTTGCAGGCCAACGTGCACTCGCAGGCCAACGTGCACTCGCTGGTGCTGGATAAAAACCTGAACCAACCGCAGGGAAAAAACACAGAGAAAAGATGAGCGGCCCGCGCGCCATTGAAGACGACCGGCCAACTGGGCGCCACTGTGTGTCTGTGTGGCTGATCGTTTGTCACTGAGGTGTGTTTGCAAGTTTAGTTTGTATTCGGGTTTGCATGTAGGTGCCTGCGGCACAGTGTTTTATACTACTGCAGACAATATTGTGCAGTTGCAAGGGTGTCAGTGAGTGTCAGGTTGCTGGGACGATATTGTGTGGTTGCAGGGGCCTTGAGTATGAAGGTTTGTTTTGAGACGGCATTGCGTGGTTGCAAGGGTCTCAGTCTGGTTTGCTGAGACGATATTGCGTGGTTGCAAAAGGTCTCAATGAGTGTGGCGCTGCTGAGACGGTATTGCATTTGCAAGGGTCTGAACTACGGTGTGAGGCTGCTGAGACGGTATTGCGTGGTTGCAAGGGTCTCGATGAGTGTGGGGCTGCTGAGACGGTATTGCGTTTGCAAGGGTCTCAACAATGGTGTGAGGCTGCTGAGACGGTATTGCGTAGTTGCAAGAGTCTTGATGAGTGTTGGGCTGCTGAGAAGGTATTGCATTTGCAAGGGTCTGAACTATGGTGTGAGGCTGCTGAGACGGTATTGCGTGGTTGCAAGGGTCTCGATGAGTGTGGGGCTGCTGAGACAGTATTGCGTTCGCAAGGGTCTCAACAATGGTGTGAGGCTGCTGAGACGATATTGCGTGGTTGCAAGGGTCTCAGTCTGGTTTGCTGAGACGATATTGCGTGGTTGCAAAAGGTCTCGATGAGTGTGGCGCTGCTGAGACGGTATTGCATTTGCAAGGGTCTGAACTACGGTGTGAGGCTGCTGAGACGGTATTGCGTGGTTGCAAGAGTCTTGATGAGTGTGGGGCTGCTGAGACGGTATTGCATTTGCAAGGGTCTGAACTATGGTGTGAGGCTGCTGAGACGGTATTGCGTGGTTGCAAGGGTCTCGATGAGTGTGGGGCTGCTGAGACGGTATTGCGTTTGCAAGGGTCTCAACAATGGTGTGAGGCTGCTGAGACGGTATCACGTGGTTGCAAGGTTCTTGATGAGTGTAGGGCTGCTGAGATGGTATTGCGTTTGCATGGGTCTCAACAATGGTGTGAGGCTACTGAGATGGTATTGCGTGGTTGCAAGAGTCTTGATGAGTGTAGGGCTGCTGAGACGGTATTGCGTTTGCAAGGGTCTCAACAATGGTGTGAGGCTGCTGAGACGGTATCGTGTGGTTGCAAGGTTCTTGATGAGTGTAGGGCTGCTGAGATGGTATTGCGTTTGCATGGGTCTCAACAATGGTGTGAGGCTACTGAGATGGTATTGCGTGGTTGCAAGAGTCTTGATGAGTGTAGGGCTGCTGAGACGGTATTGCGTTTGCAAGGGTCTCAACAATGGTGTGAGGCTGCTGAGACGGTATCGTGTGGTTGCAAGGTTCTTGATGAGTGTAGGGCTGCTGAGATGGTATTGCGTTTGCATGGGTCTCAACAATGGTGTGAGGCTACTGAGATGGTATTGCGTGGTTGCAAGAGTCTTGATGAGTGTAGGGCTGCTGAGACGGTATTGCGTTTGCAAGGGTCTCAACAATGGTGTGAGGCTGCTGAGACGATTTTGCATGGTTGCAATGGTCTCAACAGGTGTCAGGTTGCTGGGCCGAGATTGTGTGGTGACAATTTTCTTTTTTTTTTCTGCACTTTTTATATTTCTTTTTGCTTTTTTTTTTTTTTTTGTTTGCGTTTGTAAGGGTCATGTGTTGCAAGGGTCTTAAAGGGTCACTAAAGGAATTTTTTTTTTTAGCTAAATAGCTTCCTTTACCTCACTGCAGTCCTGGTTTCATGTCCTCATTGTTCGTTTTTGCTTTCATGTTGCTGTAAATCCTCTCTGTTCTGGACACTTCCTGGTTGCCTGTTTCCTGATAACCACAGTACTGGGAGATTTCTCACGGTGGTCACTAATCAAGGAGGTGTGATTACTGTGTGTAAAACGAAACTGGATTGGTGCTGAGGAGTTTTAGACAAAGTATCACTGCTCTCTATTGGCTGACTGCCCTCTAGTGGCTCTCTGTACATCAGAGAACCAGCAAACAACAGCAAAAACGAAACTACACTGCAGGCACAATATATGATTGTTTTTTATCTATTTTTAATCATTTTTAAAAGGAATCAGTTAACTTTTATGTCTCTATGCCCTGTAAACAGTCATTTCAGCTAAAAAAGTTTTTTCCTTTAGTGACCCTTTAACAAGGGTGTCAGGCTGCTGAGACAATTGTGTGTGCTTGCAAGAGTCTCCATGAGTGTGGGGCTGCTGAGACGGTATTGCGTTTGCAAGGGTCTTAACAAGGGTGTCAGGCTGCTGAGACAATTTTGTGTGCTTGCAAGAGTCTCCATGAGTGTGGGGCTGCTAAAACGGTATTGCTTTTGCAAGGGTCTCAACAAGGGTGTCAGGCTGCGGAGACTAATTTTGCGTCGTTGCAACAGTCTCAACAGGTGTCAGGTTGTGGGGCTGAGATTGTGTGGTGGCAATTTTTTTTTTTTTTTTTTATTTTGCACTTTTATATTTCTTTTTGCGTTTTTTTTTTTTATTTTTTTATTTTTTTTGCGTTTTTTTTTTTTTTTTTTTTTATTTATTTATTTATTTATTTGTAAGGGTCATGTTTGCAAGGGCCTTAACAAGGGTGTCAGGCTGCTGAGACGATTTTGTGTGGTTGCATGAGTCTCGATGAGTGTGGGGCTGCTGAGACGGTATTGCGTTTGCAAGGGTCTCAACAAGGGTGTCAGGCTGTGGAGATGAATTTTGCGTAGTTGCAACGGTCTCAACAGGTGTCAGGTTGCTGGGCTGAGATTACGTGGCGGCAAATTTTTTTTTTTTTTTTATTTTATAATTTTTTTTTTCCTTTTTGCGTTTTTTTTTTTTTTTTTTGCATTTTGTAAGGGTCATGTGTTGCAAGGGTCTCAGCAAGGGTATCAGACTGCTGAGATGATTTGCATGGTTGCAAGGTCTCAATCAATAAGAATTGGGTTACTGAGATAGAAACACCTGGTTTGTTTGTACCTTAAGCAAGCAGTATAAGGTAGAAGGACAACACCTGTTTGAATCGTAGGTTCCGCAGGGGCCACTAATGAACGATATGGGAGAGAACGAATGGTAGCAAATTGATAAGACATAAAGCATGTGTAAATCTTACTTGCGACAGTGGGCCATGCGAGTGAGTTTGCGGCGGACTGTGGCTGGAGTGAAACATGTCGGGAACGTGTAGCGTGCTACCGTGCATGGGGCAAAACAACGAGGTTTGGTGTAGAAAATAGAACACGAGAAGTGCGTATCAATGCTTTGTAAGCTCCACTGCGGGAACCAAACATATGGTACAGGTGACACCATGAGTGGCCACGAATTTGACATGACAAACAAGCTAACGAATCCTACCTGGGACAGTAAAGTGCGACTGGGTTTGCTTTGGACTGGAGTGGATGTGCAACGCATCCCAAGAGTGTGGTGTGGCGCCATGCATGACACACAGGCAATAACTTTGGTAAATAAATGAGAGAGAAGAGCCGTGTACAAGCAATTCGTAAGTTCCGCTGTGGGAACTAAAACACACGACATGGGGGAAACAATGAATGACAACGGTAGAAAGTATGCAATGTATCATACATACAAAATGGTTGTAAAATGCATGAAATGAATCCGATACGAATTGATAGTAAGGAGTATTGAACGAATCTGATACGAATTGGTTGTAGAGTGTATGCTACTCCTTGCTTTGAAACCGAACACCTACCAACCACCCATCCCCCCAGGCTAATCAAGTGCAGACAAGGCACCATGTGAGTCCAATTACCACCTCAATCTGCCAAAGAACCCATACAAACACATGTCAATCTCCAAATGGATTTACAAATGAATCGTATGTTTGGCAGAAGGAAGTTACAAATGTACTACGCCTGAGCCAAATGATGTTGAAACATGAGCAAAAGTAACTCAGAGGCAGTTTTTTTCCAAAAGGGATGCAGGATAGGAAGCATAACGAATTGCAAGATTGCACAAGATACGAAAAGGTTTGAATCCTACCTGCGACAGTAAGCGGGAACCGCCGGCGAAGACCATGAAGGGAGAAGCCGCAAAGCGCTTGCGATGTCGAATGCGATTGAATGCGCAGACTCACGGACATGAGGTGAGCTGGAAAGAGTCGGCCCAGTGACGTGTAGTACCGCACACTGAACCGACAAAGAGCATGTGTGAGTGGGCTGCTTAAATACCCTCCGGGCTCCTCCCATAAACTCAGGCCACCATACTGGCCTTCTTATATATATATATATTTATAAATTGTTACCTGGTGTTGTATTGGTCCCCCAGCATGACAGACTTAACTTAATCAATGGAATTTTACTGGGTAAGCATAAAAGCAAAGGGACAAATGCAAGACAACAGTGGACTACTTACAGAGTCCTGCAAGAGACGGAAATATTAGTAACAATTAAATGCAAGTTAAATTATAAATATAAGGATCTGGGTAAGTGCACAGCAAAGGGATTCCTTCAGAAAGATGTTCACTCTGAAGCACCTCTCAGCCAGGCCTCACCCAGTTCTCTCTGATAACAATGCTGCTCAGCTGAGTATAAACAATTGCTTATATAAAGAGCAAACAAATAGATATTAACAGTTTATTTTACCTATAGGGCAGTCCTAAAACCTGTCTAAATAAAAAGTCCTTTCCTCTCTCCTTGCTTTGAGTGACAGGTTATTTACATATCTAGCTTGGACATGTTTATCATATGTTATGTTTATCATAATATGAGGTGATCCACAGTTCATTGTACTGTGTTTCCCCGAAAATAAGCCCAGGTCTTATATTATTTTTAGGAACCAAAAATGCGGTAGGGCTTATTTTCAGGGTAGGGCTTACATTCCAGGAATCCCTAGTGTGAACAGAGTAAAAGTGCCTGTAAAATGCTGGAATTCTCTCTATTACAGGATTGTGTAATGAGGAGGGTGTGTGTTTCAGTAATAAAATTGTGCAAGTACCTTATAGTGCTGCTTGGCACTTCCATGGCTGCCTGAACTTTCTTCCACAATTCTGAGCACTGTAGAGGGAGGGTGGCCGAGATCCTCCACTGACACCAAGGAGATAAGAAGAGCAGTGGTGCTGAGTGCCTGCAGACGGGGGGTTAGATCCCCCACTGACAACCGGGAGACAATACGAGCAGCAGAGGGAGGGGGGCCGACATCCCCTGCTGACACCTGGGAGACCATAAGAGCAGCGGAGCTGAGTGCTGCAGACGGGGGGGTGAGATCCTTCACTGACATCCGGGAGACGATGAGCGCAGCGCCTGCAGAGAGAGGGGGGCCGACATCCCCCGCTGACACCTGGGAGACCATGAGAGCAGCGGAGCTGAGTGCTGCAGACCGGGGGGTGAGATCCTTCACTGACACCCGGCAGACGATAAGCGCAGCGGAGCTGAGCACCTGCAGAGGGAGGGGGGCCGACATCCCCCGCTGACAGCCAGGAGAAGAAAAGAAGAAGAGATCAGCTGAGCGCCGCTGTACCGAGGGGTATGTGATACGATTGTTTTGCAGAGGCACACACCTTTTTAATTGTGTACTATTATAGGACAGTGGATTCTACCTTTTTCCAACCACTTTAAACTAGGGCTTATTTCCGGGGGTAGGGCTTATATTGCAGCCCTTCCCAAAAATCTAGGTAGGTCTTATTATCGGGGTAGGTCTTATTTTCGGGGAAACACGGTATATTACCAGGATGTGTTATGTGGGGGAGGGGTGGATTTCTCACTTTTTATACTGTGGATCACCTCATATTATGATAAACATAACATAACATATGATAAACGTGTCCAAGCTAGATATGTAAATAACCTGTCACTCAAAGCAAGGAGAGAGGAAAGGACTTTTTATTTAGACAGGTTTTTACCTGGAAATCTGTTAATTTTCACTGAACAATAAGAGAGAATTGCTCAGAGCTGGATTAACTCTGTGTGGCAAGACTGGGCACAGATGATAGGAAATCTTATACTCTACATTGTGACATAAAAAAAATACTATACTACACTAAGGTAGTTTGGTTGATCAGACCAAACGTTTATATGATCGTTCTTAACTGTTCACACGTGTTTTAGTTGCATGCGTTGGTGCACTATGGTTAATTTGTAATCCAAAACGGGAACAAACAACTGATGAGATGAACCAGGTTATTAACCACTTAAGGACCAGCCCATGTACATATACGTCCACAATATGGCACGTACAGGCACATGGGCGTATGGGTACGTCCTCCCCTATTAGCGGGTGGGGGGTCCGATCGGGACCCCCCCCGCTACATGCGGAGGTCGGGTCCGCTCGGGGAGCGATCCGGGACCACGGCGCGGCTATTTGTTTATAGCCGCTCCGTCGCGATCGCTCCCCGGAGCTGAAGAACGAGGAGAGCCGTGTGTAAACACGGCTTCCCCGTCCTTCACTATGGCGGCGCATCGATCGCGTCATTCCCTTTATAGGGAAGACACGATCGATGACGTCATTCCTACAGCCACACCCCCAAACAGTTGTAAACACATACACAGTGATCCCTAACTCCTACAGCGCCGCCTGTGGTTAACTCCCAAACTGCAACTGTCATTTTCACAATAAAGAATGCAATTTAAATGCATTTTTTGCTGTGAAAATGACAATGGTCCCAAAAATGTGTCAAAATTGTCCGAAGTGTCCGCCATAATGTCGCAGTCACGAAAAAAATTGCTGATCGCCGCCATTAGTAGTAAAAAAATAAAAAAAAATAAAAATGCAATAAAACTATCCCCTATTTTGTAAACACTATAAATTTTGCGCAAACCAATCGATAAACGCTTATTGCGATTTTTTTTACTAAAAATAGGTAGAAGAATACGTATCGGCCTAAACTGAGGAAAAAAAATGTTTTTATATATGTTTTTGGGGGATATTTATTACAGCAAAAAGTAAAAAATATTGCTTTTTTTTCAAAATTGTTGCTCTATTTTTGTTTATAGCGCAAAAACTAAAAACCGCAGATGTGATCAAATACCACCAAAAGAAAGCTCTATTTGTGGGGAAAAAAGGACGCCAATTTTGTTTGGGAGCCACGTCGCACGACCGCGCAATTGTCTGTTAAAGCGACGCAGTCCCGAACTGTAAAAACCCCTTGGGTCTTTAGGCTGCATATTGGTCCGGGGCTTAAGTGGTTAAACGGCACCGGCAAGTCTAACGATCCACCCTCCTGCAATAGTCAGTATGTTAGGGCAGGTGCCCATCTCAACCAACCAAGTTAGGCCTTGTGCTTCCGGATTGCTCCGCCTGCAGACTCCGATCCACAATCCTTCCGGCACCGTCAGTCTCCGGTCCCCAACAGGTCACCGTTGTACTGAAACACTGTCCGATCACTCCGTCAGGGACCCTCTCTACGTCTGATGGCGATCCGCACAGGCGTGAATAGGCCTCAAGACTCTGGCCTAGGTTTTTCAGAGAGACACCTCACAAAGGCGTCCTCATGAGTTGAAGAGGCGGTCCCGAGAGAGAGCGCCAAACACGTCCTCCTCCTTAAATTACCTCCCCCAGCAGGCTGTGCGGAGTACAAAGCATTCTGGGATTGCACAGTTGCTCTTTGGGTAGTGTAGTCTATAGACTAACCAGGGCAATGGAGTCTCTTTCTCCCTGTACTTTGTTTCCCAACATTCCTTGCGGTATCAGTGTAAAACTAAATAGAATGTGGCTATCCAACAATTGGCCACCGGAGGGAGCTGAGTTCCTTCTATATCTGCAAATGGTAGTCTTTAAATCACATATAAAGTGATGCCTTGCTACACACTCCCCCCACTCAAAAATGTTGGTCCTCCAAAGATAGTAACAGTTCATAACCTGGTACATGCTTTCTTGATACACGCAGAGAAATTTAGGTTAATGCATACATGACAGTAAACAATTTGCATTTTTATAAGAGGAGCCCAAACTCAGGCAGCTCATATTATAACACAAAGTTAGTTGACAGAGGAACCTCCCACCAATTGTCACAGGAAGGGGGGTTGTTCTGTCCACAGGCCACCTGAACTGGTACGGCCTACCAGATGTGCCAGGGTTGCCCTCCACTAAATTTACAGTGGGTGGACCAGACATATCAACTGTCCTTCTAGAAGTGAATACCGCCTCTTCAGAGCATTCACCCAGTTGGCTGTAAGTCAGTTTTTTAGGAGGGTGAATGGCTCTCTCTCACTTTCTGAAGTGACTACTTCTTCTTCTGGAGCTTCTGTGTCTCCTTCTGGAATTTCTCCTCCTGGAGTTTCGTCTTCTTCCTCTGGAAAAATTGTAGAGGATAAGAGATGGACAGCCGCACTCCAGAAAACCTTTAAGGTTGTCTTTAATATAAAAAGGAATGAAAAAAATGCACTACAAAAACCATGACTAAGCACTGATCTATAGTGTGAAACGCGTAGGCTGCTTTTCCCATTTTCTGCTGGTTTTTGTAGTGCATTTTTTTCATTCCTTTTCATATTAAAGACAACCTAAAAGGTTTTTTAGAGTGCGGCTGTCCATCTCTTATCCTCTACAATTTGCCCTGTGCATTGCCGGCACCCTTGATTTCCTGAATAGTCACTGATTGTTCATCACACCCAGCTGGAGCGGTAATCTCCTTTCTTTCTTCTTCTGGAACTTCTTCTTCCTCTGAGGCATCTGCTTCTTCTTCAGGGGCTTCTTCTGGAGCTTCTGCTGCTTCTTCCAAAACGTTCTCTTCTTCCTCTGAGGCATCTGCTTCTTCTTCTTCTGGAAGAACTTCTTCAAAGAGATATGAAGTCTCTTCAGGGTCCCCCATTGACAGGGAATCCGGTTCATCTTCCAAGTCCTCAGAGAGCATAGCACGATCGAGGCACAAACTCAGGAGCCTCTGGTCGAAGAGCCCCATTGTCAGTCATCCCAGGGGGAGATAGAGAAGGGCCAGTAGCCTCTTGGTTTTGAGACAGCCATAGCCAATCTGGTTCCATCCCTTCTTCGTCTGAGTCTTCATCCTCCTGGTCCTGAGGAGATGACTGGGATCTGGTAACTGGCCATGACCCTTGGGAGGTCGAGGGGGTCACTTGTGAGTCTGATATGGGAGGCAGGCTGACTGCTTCAGAAAGAGGCAATAGGTGATTCCGGTGCCAAGTCTTTAGTTGTCCGGTGCTCCCTTCCGGCCTAACCTGGTATACTGGGAGACCCGGTAGCTGCTTGCAGATAACAAATGGCTGAGATTTCCAGCGACCTGCCAACTTGTGCTTTACAGGAACACCCAAATTCCCATCACCCCCTGCCTCCATCCCCCACCCTCTGCGGTACCACCTTTGCCCCCTTCCTCCAATCACCCCCTGCCTCCATCGTCCCCTGCCTCCATTGCCCTCTGCCACCATCACCCCCTGCTACCAACACCCTCTGCGGTGCCACCACACCCCCTGCCTCCAATCACCCCCTGCCTCCATCCCCCTCTGCGGTGCCACCATCACCCCCTGCCACCAACACCCTCTCCCTACAATCACCCCCTGCCTCCAATCGCCCCCTGCCTCCATCCCCCTCTGCGGTGCCACCATCACCCCCTGCAACCAACACCCTCTGCGGTGCCACCATCACCCCCTGCCTCCAAACACCCTCTGCAGTGCCATCATCACCCCCTGCCACCAACACCTTCTGCAGTGCCACCATCACCCCCTGCCTCCAATCACCCCCTGCCTCCATCCCCCTCTGCGGTGGCATCATCACCCCCTGCCACCAATACCCTCTGCGGTGCCATCATCACCCCCTGCCTCCATCCCCCTCTGCGGTGCCACCATCACCCCCTGCCACCAACACCCTCTGCAGTGCCATTATCACCCCCTGCCTCCATCCCCCTCTGCGTTGCCACCATCGCCCCCTGCCTCCACCCCCCCCCCGACTCCCCTGTGAACTCTGTATTGCCTGGATGCTCAGCCTCTGGGTCCTGCTCCACTGCTGGATGCAGGGCTCCTCCATTCCTCTGCCGCTGCGTGCTGCTCAGCCTCCAAGTCCTGCTCCAGTGCTGTGCTCCTCTTGGGTGCAGGGCTCCTCCATTCCGCCGCTGCCGCGTGCTGCTCAGCCTCAGAGTCCTGCTCCATTGCTGTGCTCCTCCTGGATGCAGGCAGGGCTCCTCCATTCCGCCGCCGCCACGTGCTGCTCAGTAGTGTTGAGCAGAATACGCCATATTCGATTTCGCGATATATCACGAATATATAGCCGAATATTCGAGAAATATTCGCTAAATTTGAATATTCGGGATATTTTATCGAAATGAAATGTTTGCGAAATTTCGCTATTGCGAATGCGAAAATAATTGCGAAATTTCGACAACTGCGGTAGGAGCACTCTGATTGGCTCAGAATATTCGTGATATTTTATCGAAATTTCGCAAAATGCGAATGCGATATTTACTGCGGAATTTCGACAACTGCTGTAGGAGCACTCTGATTGGCTCAGAATATTTGTGATATTTTATCGAAATTTCGCAAAATGCGAATGCGATATTTACTGCGGAATTTCGACAACTGCTGTAGGAGCACTCTGATTGGCTCAGAATATTCGTGATATTTTATCGAAATTTCGCAAAATGCGAATGCGATATTTACTGCGGAATTTCGACAACTGCTGTAGGAGCACTCTGATTGGCTCTGATGCAGAAGAAGGGCGAAGAAAATAATCGCGCGATATTCCGATTGCCGAATAAACGCATTGCGATTTTTCGGCAAGATAAAATGATTGCTTCAGCTACTCGGCCCAAGGTCTCTAATCATACCAGCAATGCTTTTAGACGTCGATGGAGATCTCTAGGATGTGATCTGTTCTAAAAAATAAAATTGAAAAAATGTGAATATTCGGAATAGCGAATATTCACCGCGAAATTCGAAATATATCGCGAATACTCGAATATGCCATATTCGAGCCGAATATTCGCAATACGAATATTCGTGAGCAACACTACTGCTCAGCCTCTGAGTCCTGCTCCACTGCTGGATGCAGGGCTCCTCCATTCCTCTGCCGCCGCGTGCTGCTCAGCCTCCAAGTCCTGCTCCAGTGCTGTGCTCCTCTTGGATGCAGGGCTCCTCCATTCCTTCGCCGCCGCATGCTGCTCAGCCTCCTGCTCCAGTGCTGGTTAGTTACAGATCTAAAATTCTGCCGTGCGTGCCTGGCGGGATGTGCTAATACATTACTCGCCGGCACCGCACAGCCTCTGTGAAATCCGCCCCCCGCCAGCCGAATACAGGATATGCTCGGCATGGCAAGCGACGGGAATGTGCATGCGCAGTTCAAAGCCGGACCGATCTCGGCTATTTTTTACTGGCTCATTCTCGCAACTACAGACATTTACGGGCAGGGAAAAAAGTGTCTGTTTTTACGGGCTGCCTGTAAAAATTCAGGTGGTTGGCAACACTGACACAAATATTCATTTTCACAAAGTCTGCTGCCTCATTATTTATGATGGCAATTTGCATATACTCCAGAATGTTATGAAGAGGGGTCAGATGAATTGCAATTAATTGCAAAGTCTCTCTTTGCCATGAAAATTAACTTAACATAAAAAACATTTCCACTGCATTTGTGAAGAAGGCTTCAGGGCGCCCAAGAAAGTCCAGCAAGCACCAGGACCATCTCTTATGCCGCGTACACACGATCATTTTTCAGCATGAAAAAAAACAAAGTTTTCCGACATGTAGAAAAAACTTTTTGCAAACTTCATCATTAAAACGACGTTGCCCACACACCATCGTTTAAAAAAATGCTCTAGCAAAGCACGGTGACGTACAACACGTACGACGACACTATAAAGGTGAAGTTCCATGCGGATGACGCCACCCTTGGGGCTGCTTTAGCTGATTCCGTGTTAGTAAAAGACGATTTGCGCTTTTCTGTCTGTTACTGCGTGATGAATGTGCTTACTCCATTATGAATGGTATGTAGCGCCTGTGTACTTTCAGTACAGGTGCTATTCTAAATTTAAGGGGGATGAGAGAGTTAGTTAGCTCTCATCCAGGTGATTTGTACAAATTGGGCCTCTGTTTCAGCTGGGCTGTACTGTTGGTTCATTCTGTGTTCCTGAGGTGCTTTTCCACCCCGGGGCGGCAGGTGGCAGCAGTGGAGTCCAAGCCTCTTGCCAGCAGCCAATCAGGAGGGTTTTTCCCTCGCGGGGCATGCTGGGGGAGGGTACTTCTGGAGCAGACGCCATTGGGCGGGGTTCTTGTTCCAGGTGTGGCACCCACCTCCAGGGTGACCACACATCACGGCTCCCCGGCGAGATGGCCTACCAGGCCGGGGTGCACGTGCCACGCGGTGTTCCTGGTTCCGGGACCATGTCGGCCCGGAGCATCTAAGGCTGTGGCGGGGCCCCAGTTGTCGACTGGGTCCCCAATTCTGAGGAGATCCCAAGCGAGATAGCTGTTCGGTGGGGAGTCCGTCTGAGGAGCGCCAATGAGAGGCTGGCGGTCCAACAGGGCCTAGACAATCCACCGGGGATCGAGGTAACCGGACACTGAAGGGTGGATGTGTGAGGTCACTCGTCAGTCGGTGACCTAATTGAAACTACCTGGGCAAGATTCAGGCAAGAAGAAGTTTACTAAAGAGATAGTCTCCATAACCTAAGTTTGAGGCCAGGTCTGTGACAGAGACCTGTTCTTCTCAAAGTTCCAAGTGATATCCAGGCTGCCAGGTCGGTGTGGGAGGCCTGTCCAGATACATTTTACCCACTCCGGCTGGAGTGGTGACAAAAGTGAAGTGTCGTTGGAAGCAGGACTGCTTCCGTTCTGTTAGGCCTGAATCTGCTAGTCTTCCTCCTCACCCATCTTTGATCTTCCTATCTCAAGTTTTACTGTTTGCCGTGTTGGGCAGAAATAAAAGCACAAGAAAGACACCTGCTGTTTGGATATTCCGTCATTGTTACTTTCATCATCTACCCCTAGATGCTCACAGAGGTAACACGCCATCCCTATTCTATCCAGCGGCTCCTTCGGGGGTGAGCGCTACACGTAGTTTTACCAGAATGAGCGTTCCCGTCTCATAACTTGCTTCTGAGCATGCACAGGTTTTTAACGTTGTTTTAGCCCACACACGATCATTTTTTACAACCCGAAAAACGACATAATTTAAAACGTTGTTAAAAAATGCAGCATGTTCGGGGAAAAAAAAAATTGTTTTTCAGAACTCGAAAAATGATGTGAAGCCCACACACGATCATTTTAAATGACATTTTTTAAAAACAACATTTTTTTCATGCCGAAAAATGATTGTGTGTACGCGCCATTATAGTTGATTCAGCCGTGCACCACCAGTGCAAAACTTGCTCAGGAAAGGCAGCAGGCAGATGTGAGTACATCGGCATGCACAGTGGGGAGAAGACTTTTGGAGGATGGTCTGGTGTTAAGAAGAGCAACAAAGAAGAGAAAAAAGTATAGGGATTGGACTGCTGAGGATTGGGGGAAAGTAATTTTCTCTGATGAATCCCCTTTCCCATTGTTTGGGGCATCCGGAAAAAAGCTTGTCTGGAGAAGAAAAGGTGAGCACTTCCATGAGTCCTGTGTCATGCCAACAGTCAAGCATCCGGAGATCATTCATGTGTGGGGTTGCTTCTCAGCCAAGGCAGTGGGGGGCTCACTCACAATTTTGCCTAAGAATGCAGCCACAAATAAAGAATGGTACAAACACATCCTCCGAAAGCAACTTCTCACAACTTCTCCCAACCATCCAAGAACAGTTTGGTGAGAAACAATGCCTTTTCCAGTATGATGGAGCTCCTTGCAATAGGGCAAAAGTGATAACTAAGTGGCTTGTGAAGCAAACATGTAAATTTTGGGTCCATGGCCTGGAAACCCCCCAGACCTTAATCCCACTGAGAACTTGTGGTCAATCTTCAAGAGGCGGGTGAATAATTTTTTTTTGACAAACTCCAAGCATTGATTATGGAAATCTTAAAACACTGAAGCAGCAGACTTTGTGAAAATGAATATTTAATATATAAATGGTGGTCCACATAGCTGGGGTGCATCATATATAGGGATGAGCTTTATGTTCAAATCGAACATTGGCTGTTCGACCGTTCGTCGAAAAACTAACATTATGGGCGCTTGCGTCAAATTTGTCAGCCGTGTAACACCAAAGGGGGGTAGCCATCCGGGGCCTTGGGAACCCCTGGGTCCTTTAATAAAAAGACAGAAAATAAATTATAATGATAGCTGAGGTTCAGAATGAGGGTTCAAGCAGATATGCACCCTCATTCTGAACCTCAGCTATCATTATAATAACAAATCAGTATACGAATACATACAGGCAACACAAACACAAACAATTCAAAAATATAATAATATATAAAAAATATAAGAAAAATAAAAAAATTTAAGATAATATAATATTAACAAATAAGACCATCACAATTAAGGTACACCTTCACACTATGCTCAATCTCTAGGCATTTTTATCACTACATCACACCACATTATATTATGGTTCACGTATTGTCCTTTATACGGTCCACTGACATATTCACTCTTATTTTCACTCCCACTTTTGCTCATTCCATTTTTCACTTTTCTTTCTTCTTCCCTTTACTTTACTTCATTGCACGTTCATTCATTTCACATTTCTTTCTTTCTCCATTCTTATCTGTTGTTCACACATACTTTGCACACATCATTCCATTTCCCGTCCTCTTTAATTCATTTTTCGTGCACCCAAACATATATATTTTCCCACACATACACACACTCCTACACTTTCTTGTTTTTCTTCACTCCCCTTTTTCTATTGGGTTAATATATTCGTTTATTCAATGTTCACTTATGCACCGTGAATCTGTATGAGATATAGTCTATATGAGATGCTCTCTGATTATCTTTCGAGACACACCCAAAACTTCACAGGAGACTCTGATTAACTTAATTATTTCCAGAGCCTCCTCCCATTCATTGGGTTGTAAGGTATTTATTCACTCATTTTACTGTTTACACACCAGCTATGAATAAGCACTAAGGCATAGTGCGAAACGTCAGCTTTTCTTTTGTTGTGCTGTTTTTTGCTGTGGCATGCGTTTTGTGATTTTTAATTAAAGGAGGAGTTTTTTTGGAGTGCGGCTATCCCAGCTTCTTTTCTTTCATCCCAACCTGCATTTTGATTGCACTGCCTGCACCCTAGACTTGGATCATAGGAAATAGATCACCTGGTTCTCTTTGAGCGGTTACCTACTTTCTCGTACCAATTGTTATTAGGCGTCGGCTGCAAAAGTAGCCAGGAAAGGTCTAAGGGCGTTGGAAAATGTCAGCTGTTCAGAAGGAGGCAATTAAGGCCGCTATAAGTAATCCAGAGGATTACCACTGAATTGCTGCATCCTGAGGCTTTGCGAGGAAGGAGAGCAGTATACTGAAAGTCTTCTGAGGAGGTGAGGAGGTGATTGATTTTTCTGTGTGATAAAAATCAAAAGACTATTGTTTTTCTGCTGTATGACCAGCAGTGTCTGCCCAGCACTAGGCTGTGCCAGACTCCATAGATAGGTTCCTGTGTGGTGAAGATAGACGTCCCAAGTGGCCAGGGTTTATTTTATGTTTGATTTTGTTTATGCTGTTTGGATGCTTGCACTTGTTTCCAGCAAGATGGAAGAATAAACCAAAATCTTTATTTTCAACCTGTCTTCGACTGCCTGTCTGTATAAATTCAGTGTGTAGTGAACCCATCCAAGGGGTCACACACCCCGCTACCGAGCTAACCCCTTACACATGGTGGAGTGCCGCAGACAGTTAAAGTAAACCCAAAATGGAGGAGATACTGAAACAGCTGGCTATAGCAAATGCATATCAACAGCAGACGAATGCAGGTTTGCAGCGGAGTCTTGCAGCTCAACAACAGGCTCACGCAGCTCAACAACAGGCTCACGCAGCTCAACATCAGGCTCACAAAGAGAGCATGGCAGCTCAACAGAAGGTTTACCAAGAGAGCATGGCAGCTCAACAACAGGCTCACCAAGAGAGCCTTGCAGCTCACCAAGAGAGCATTGCAGGCTTGGAACAGAGACACCAGCAGCAAATGGAGGCCATTGTGAAACAGCTTCAGAGACAGCAGACCGAGGCTGGGAGTCAGGCCAGTAACATACCGACTTTTCGGGTAAGACACTTATTGCCAAAGATGACTGCAGATGAGGACCCTGAGATGTTTCTGACCACAATTGAGAGAGCAGCGGAAAGAGAGAGTTGGCCTAAAGACCAGTGGGCTGGACTAGTGCCCCCCCTATTATCTGGAGAAGCCCAAAAGGCATATTTTGATTTGGAGCTTGTAGACGCAAAAAACTATGATCGATTAAAAGAGGAAATATTGGCACGTTTCGGTGTAACCCTGGATGTCCGTGCTCAGCGGGTCCACAATTGGAGTTATCAGCAGAGGAAGCCACCGCGGTCGCAGATGTATGACCTCATCCATTTGGCTAGGAAATGGCTGCAGCCAGAAACTCTGTCCGGACCAAAAATTTTGGAGCGAGTAGTCATGGACAAATATCTTAGGTCTCTTCCTAACACCCTGCAGAAATGGGTGAACCATGGCGGTCCAGAAACTGCAGACAAACTTGTAGACCTGGTCGAAAGGTACCTAACAACAGAGAATTTGTCCTCTTCCACCAGAGACGCACAGACTTTTCACCCCAAGACCAGACCCTCCCCACCTATAGGTAAGACTGCATCAAGGGATGGGGGTGGAGAGAGGTACCAAAGAGCAGCTAGAGGAATTATCGGGATTACTGCTAATGTTTGGCGAGAGCGGCCTGGAAGACCCATCCCACAGGAGAGGACCAGAAGGTTGATTTGTTATCGTTGCCGGGAAGAGGGACATGTAGCAGCGGTTTGCCCAGCCGGTGATGAACCCATGCAGTGTGACTTTCTGACAGTGATCTAGTGGTGGGAAAAACCTTACATCCTAGGAAAATGGCTGTAGTTTGTGTACATGGGGACACTCGAGAATATCCGGTGACTACGGTTTCCTTTGAAACCTCTCTCGGTAACTTGTGTCACCAGGTGGGTTTAGTTCCCAAACTGCCACATGACGCCATTGTGAGAAGGGATTTCCCAAAATTCTGGGAACTCTGGGACTGGCCAGATTCCCCAGTAGGTGGTTCTTCTGAGTCTGAACCATCTACTCCAGAAACCTATAACTGTGAGGATTCTCCTGAGTTTCCATTCTCAGTATTAGCAGGGGGAACACCAGTCCCTAGGGAAGAGCCTGCTACCTCAGAAGAGGAACAGCGGCCGATAGGGTTTGATGACCTCGAGGTGCACAGAGAAAATTTTGTCACCGAGCAGTTGAGGGACTCCACATTGCTAAGAGCCCGGGAGAATGTAGTGAAGATAGATGGGGAGTTAGTTAACCCTGACGAGAGGGTTGCCCTCCCTTACTTCATTATTGAAAGGGACCTGTTATATCGAGTGTCACAGAGGATAGAGGACACCATTGAGCAACTGGTAGTGCCTAAACCGTACCGCAAGATGGTTTTGGAACTGGCCTATGGGCATATTCTTAGGGGACATTTGGGAGTGGAAAAAACCCGGGAGAGGATCACCCAGAGGTTTTATTGGCCTGGGATCACTAAAGAAGTGGAATTGTACTGCTCTTCCTGTCCAGTGTGTCAGATTACTGCACCCATGCCACATTTCCGCAGTCCGTTGGTACCCCTGCCCATTATCGAGGTCCCTTTTGAGAGGATCGCCATGGACTTGGTTGGCCCCTTACTGAAGTCCACTAGAGGGCACCAGCACATCTTGGTAATAATGGACTATGCCACCCGGTACCCAGAAGCGATTCGTCTCCGAAACACCTCTACTAAAACCATTGCCAAAGAGTTGTTTCAGGTTTTCAGCCGTGTGGGTCTTTCTAAGGAAGTCCTAACTGACCAGGGCACCCCGTTTATGTCTAGGTTGACCAAAGAACTTTGTAAACCCATGAAAGTGATCATTATATCACCCTCAAACAGACGCGTTAGTGGAAAGGTTTAATAAAACCTTAAAACAAATGTTGAGGAAGGTGGTGGATAAAGACGGAAAGAATTGGGATTATCTGCTCCCTTATCTGATGTTTGCAATAAGAGAGGTTCCCCAATCGTCCACAGGGTTCTCTCCGTTTGAGCTACTGTATGGGAGGCACCCCCGGGGCCTACTGGACATTGCCAGGGAAACATGGGAGAGTGAGAGTTCCCCTCATCGAAGTGTGGTTGAACATATGGCCCAAATGCAAGATAGAATTGCCCAAGTGATGCCGATTGTGAAGGAACATTTGGCCCAAGCCCAATTGGCTCAACAGAGGATTTACAATCGTGGGGCCCAGGTCCTTTCCTTTGCACCTGGTGATAGGGTGTTGGTGCTGGTCCCCACGGTCGAAAGTAAATTCCTAGCCAAATGGCAGGGTCCATATTGTCGTAGGATTTCTGTCTGCAGAGCAGGCAGACAGATATCTTGTCTCTAATTCATCTTAGTGAAATAACCCATCTTAAAGCTAAATAAATTCACTCACCATATATTCCCTGCCATTCATTCAAGTCAAGAGACCTCACACCAGCTTGTTCTCAAGTCACCGTCCCAGTCATCACTGGTTTGCCGATGCCCTCACAGGCAGTTTTATTAAAGACCCAGCAGAAAGTGATGTCACAACATGTGACCGCCTCCATAGGAAGTGAGCTCACAGGGTGTCAGCTCCACCCAGCAGATGCCCATATATGGAAACCCTTCCAACAGGGATTCAATACAGTAAAATAACAATAACAAAATAATACAACACCACCACAATACAATACAATGAATACAAATACATACAATGAATACAAATACATACAATGCTGGCTAAAGTCTTATGGGCGTGTCTGGGCAGGGAGTGAATGTGCCCCCCCTGACTCCAGAAATGATCACAAGTTCTCATATTAATCGCTGATAGAATCCTTAATCTGCGCCATTCCATAGAATAATGCATATCCAGATTATGCCCTTATTAAAGGTGGAATGGAGGCTATCTACAGGCGTACGCTATGAATCCCAAGCCATGCTGATCAGACAAGACCCAGAAAAGGGCACACATCTGTCCATAACCACTAGTGTGCTTGCGGAGTGAGCGCATCCCCTCCTCGACGATCGTCGGTGCTAAATGCACAGAGGGCCCCTCGCCGGCGGACATATGCCCACGCCGCAAACATCACACTCCAACCTCAAGACATTTTCTACTACCAAACGAGATTCAACCAGCCTCAGACTGCCCCAGTCAGCTCTGTTTAGAGCGGGTTGCGGAAGTACTAAGACTGGGTGACACTATGACAATACATATTAAATACATCTTTACATTTCCACCACAATATGAAGTGTTGGAAAAAATGGGAGTGGTGTATTATAAAATTAGCCAACCGGGAAGACGAAAACCTGAGCAGCTCTATCACGTGAACTTGCTGAAACCATGGAAGGATAGAGAGTCCTTGGTCGCTAAGACTACCCGATTTTCTGCTCCATTTAACCTGGCTGTCCCTGAAGTTGGGATAGCGGAGACTCTATCCAAAACTCAGAAACAGGAGGTTAAAGAATTTGTGCTCCGTAATAAGGAGAAGTTTCAGACCTGCCAGGTTGGGTCTCCGGAGTTGAACATGACATTATCACCACACCAGGGGATAAGGTCAAGTTGAAGCCTTATAGAATTCCAAAAGCCCGGCGAGAGGCAATTCGCCAGGAAGTAAAAAAAAAATGCTTGAGCTGGGGGTGATAGAAGAGTCAAATAGTAATTGGTCCAGTCCCATTGTCTTAGTGCCCAAACCAGATGGAAGTTGGCGGTTTTGTAATGACTTTCGCCGCCTGAATAAAATCACTAAGTTTGACACCTATCCTATGCCCTGCATAGATGAACTGATTGATCGCCTAGGCACTGCCCGGTACATGACAACGTTAGACCTGACCAAGGGTTATTGGCAAATTCCTCTCTCGGAGTCGGCCAGCGAAAAAACAGCATTTGTAACTCCAGACAGATCTTTCCAATATCGGAGGATGCCTTTTGGGTTATAGAATGCTCCCGCCACATTTCAACGCACCATGGATAAGACCCTTCGGCCTCATCGAGCCTATGCTGCTGCATACCTCGATGACGTTGTCATCAACAGTGAGGATTGGGAATCACACTTGCCAAAAGTTCCATCTGGAAAGCCGGGTTTACAGCCAATCCAAAAAAATGTACCCTTGGGCTAGAAGAGGCGAAGTATCTGGGGTATACCATTGGAAGAGGTCTAATCAAGCCCCAAATAAACAAAGTTGAGGCTATTCAGGATTGGCCACGTCCCACCAACAAGAAACAGGTTCGTGCATTTTTGGGGATTGCGGGCTCTTATCGCCGCTTTATCCCCCATTTTGCCTCACAGGCTGCTCCCTTGACCAATTTGACCAAAGGGAAGGAGTCTGTCATGACCAAATGGACTCCCGAAGCATAAACAACTTTTCAGGCTTTAAAACAGGCCTTATGTAGTCAGCCAGTTTTAAATTCGCCTGATTTTTCACGGGACTTTGTGGTTCAGACAGATGCGTCAAATGTGGGCTTAGGAGCTGCACTGTCTCAGGTTATCAAGGGGGAGGAACACCCTGTTATGTCACTCAGCCGAAAGTTGAAGGCCCATGAGGAGAATTATGCCACCATTGAGAAAGAATGTTTTGCGGTGAAATGGGCTTTGGATTCTCTCCGGTACTACCTCGTGGGTAGACAGTTTGAACTGGTGACGGATCATGCCCCATTGAAGTGGATGGCACAGAACAAAGAGACCAATAGGAGAATAAATAGGTGGTTCCTGGCCCTCCAGGAATTTCGTTTTGTGGTAACGCATCTCCCCGGTGCTAAAATGGGGAATGCAGATGGGTTGTCCCGAGTGCATGCCTGCCTGGCAACCTGTGTCCCAACCCTAGGGTTGAAACAAGAGGGGGGGTATGTGACAGGAAGTCAGGTAAATCTGCCCTAAATCACCACCTGGTCGGTTGCTGCTGCAGCCTTTCTGTGCTTTATGTTTATCCTTCCCCATGTGCAGAGTTATAAGGGAGTTTCCTGGCGAAATGAAGCCTGAGAAATGAAGCGAGGGACCTGAGAGCTATGAGAAAACATGTCTCACTGCTCCATGCGGCAAGCCACGCCACGCCCCCCCCCCCCCCCCCCGGCCTGTCACACATCCATTTTTTTAGATGTTTTGATTCACACATGGAGAATTGAGCCTTGAAGAAGCAGTGTATACCTCGCAACATGTTGGCAGATCCTGTGTAATATGTGTGATACTGTATCTGATGTCTTTATGTTTTTACATGCATTTGGAAGACTCTTTTGGAAGAATATTGTATGTACTAAATAATACATTTGTATATATTTTATTAAGATGACTGATCCATTAATATGATATATCTCAACTATGGGGACCACCATTTAAAAGACCACCTTTTTCACATTTTCCTCTTTATTATTCATCAGGCTGGTGCTCCCTACATTTTGAGTTTGTGGGACTGTGTTCCCTTTAACAGGCCCTCATTTTTTAAATAATATTTAAAAAAAATTGAGTCATTCTCCAAAAATATTGATCACACATGTAATCTCTCACACAGAGATGTGTTCTAAACATTGTATTTATTTTTTGACAGTTCTTCCATCAGATTATAGAAGATTCCAGATGTTACTCGGAGGAATACTCGGAGGAATACTGAGTGGAATACTCGGTGGAATACTCGGAGGAATACTCGGTGGAATACTCGGTGGAATACTCGGTGGAATACTCTGTGAGATTATCGTGATTATCTTGATGTCTCTGGTGAGTAATAGTTACATCTTTCCTTTCTGAGATCGGATTATTCCTCTAAGGCCTCATGTACACTGCTGCTAAACGGACGGTTTAGAACCAGTTGGGCATTTTTTTCAGCTGCCCCCGATCTCTCCTCTATGTTATTTTATCAGTACATGTACACAGGATCCCCGATCTCTCCTCTATGTTATCTTATCAGTAGGGCTGCAACTAACGATTATTTTCATAATCGATTAGTTGGCCGATTATTGTTTCGATTAATTGTATAATAGCCTTAAAAAAAAAAAATTGCATTTCTTTATTTTTTTATGGCCAATTTGTTGTTGGGCAGATTACAAAACACAAATTGCCGCAAAAACACTTTACATGTGTAGCGCTCACCCCCGAAGGAGCCGCTGAATTATCGGGTCTTCTGTCTCACCTCTGTGACACACCACAAACAATGAATCCACAGCACACCAGCACACCTTGTGAAGCTTTATAACAGATTTAATAACTGTGGGATAGAGCAAACGCCCTTAATGTCTCCCCACTCTAATATAATACAACTAATAACAGGATGAGATAATACATTTAGATTGAATGCAATGAACAGTAATATATATAAATATATACTTAGCGGTATCTATCCCACCCTAAACTACTGGCCAGTAGTACTGTCCTAGGCTAGCCAACGTTGGGGCCCTGGTGTAGGAAGTACACTTGTTGCAATGGCCAAAGGCCGCTCACCACTTCTAGTGTCTCTTTGGGAAAGGAGGATGATTGTCTGCGGAAGCGAATGTCCCTCTCTCCTCAGACCGACGTCTGTGAAATGGATGCAGTCTTTTAAAGCCTCCGGCAGGACATCTCAGATCGTCTAGGGGCCGTCTGGGGAATCTGACAATAACCTCCGTCAGCTGTCCTCACTCAGTTGGGCAGGCTGGATTACTCCGGTGGCTGAATCGGCCCTGCGACCAGGCCTCAGTTCGATCGCTCAAAACACAGTCTCTCTCTCTGTTTCAGTAGACGAACATCAGTCTCTCCAAGCACTACTGCATAGAGCCTGTGTCTCAGTGGCAAACACACAGCTCTGACACAAACCGTCTTAAATCACCCTGTGATGCAGATCTGTGTTGCCTGGGTCCTTGTTCCAGACTCCCTCTCCTCACTACTTCCTCCTGACTCCCCTCTCTCCCGGAACTTCCTGTCTCACAGCCTCCTGGGAAATGCAGTTATCCAGCCCCTTGCTGTAGAAATGTATCTCTATGTCTGTTCTGTACTGCAGCCTCCAAATCTGTGCTCTCTGGCTCCACCTGCTGCAATATATATATATATCTACATCCTCTTAAATGGCTGAAAATCACAACAGGGCTACATTCTGCCCCTACTTAAAGTCTTTGGGGTCCCCCCCAAAGGGTAAACTGTATTTGTAAGTTCTACAGACAATATATACAGTATGAAAGGCACATATAAAGTTTATACTAGACCATCTGAATACCTTTACTGCGCATAGATAGATGCAGTCTATGACAACGTCTAGCAAGTGGAGGGGGCAGAGGAACACTCCACCAAGGTGTGCTGATGGTCGGGATTGGACACAAGTCCTTTGATGCCTCTGTGGTTAGGGTGGACACTTTGGGTGATCTGCGTACAGTAGTGATAGCTTCCTCTGTGCTGTTCCCTGGTGAGTCATAAGTGAGTCTCTGAGGAGGTCGCACCAGTCGTTTGGACCTTGATTCTAGAAACCCGGATGGGCCTTCATCTGCTGAGTCCTCTTCTACTTGCTGTGTTAACTGAGGGAATTCAGTTTCCTTTTCAACTGGCTGAACAGGGGCATCTTCTAGCACTGAGGTTTCCGGCAAGAGACTTTCCACTTGAGAGGGTACAGAATTATCCTCGTTTGCTTGAGGCACAAATTCAGGGGCATCTGGTCTCAGATTGCTCAAATCCGGCTCAGGAGTCATAATAGTTGGATGAACATCCATAGGTTCAGATGGCCACATCCAACTCGGACACACATCTTCCTCATCGCTGTCGTCCTCACTTTCTCTTGTAGAAGGTGGCTGTTGGGACCGAGTAACAGGTGCTTGACGGGAAGTGGATGGAATGGGTGAAGGAGACTCATCTCTATCTGGTACCCGCACAGCTTCATTCAGAGGTAGGAGATGATTCCGATGCCAATTCTTCAGTGGCCCGGTCTTTCCCTCTGGTCGAATCTGGTACACTGGCAGGCCAGGCAATTGTTTACAGACGATGTAGATCTGAGAGCTCCATCTATCAGCTAGTTTGTGCCTGGCCGAAGCACCCAAATTTCTCAATAGAACTCGATCACCTGGCTGTAGATCCTGTACCCGAACCCTCAAGTCATAGTTCCGTTTGTTTCTTTGTTCTCTACTCCCGGATGTCAAACGGGCCTTCTCAAATGCAGAAGCCAGGTTTCTCCTCAGTCTATCCACATAACCCTGGTGAGAGGCAATAGACGAGAGGGAGAGGCCAAAAGCTAAATCTACTGGTAATCAGGCTTCTCTTCCAAACATGAGGCGGTACGGTGAGTATCCTGTAACATCACTTTCTGTGCTATTGTAAGCATGCACAATGGTAGAGATATGCCGACTCCAGTGCTGTTTCTCCCTGATCGACAGTGTTCCCAACATATTGAGTAGAGTCCGATTGAATCTCTCCGGTTGTGCATCACCCTGGGGGTGATAGGGGGAGGTTCTTGACTTCTGAATCCCCAATAGATCCAAGAGCTGCCTGATGAGTCGACTTTCAAAGTCTCTGCCTTAATCAGAATGGATCCTCTGAGGTAGACCATAATGAACAAAGAACTTTTCTACTAGGACTTTGGCTACAGTAGGAGCACGTTGATCTTTGGTTGGAAAAGCTTGAGCATAACGGGTAAAGTGGTCTGTCACCACTAGGATATTTCCCTGTCCACTAGTGTCAGGCTCTAAGCACAGGAAGTCAATACACACCAGGTCCATAGGCCCTTGACTCTGCAGATGGCTCATTGGAGCAGTCCTAGAAGGTAAAGTTTTCCTCTGGATACATCTTAGACAGGAATGGCAGTAGCTTTCAACTTCGGATCTCATGCAGGGCCAATAGAATCTGTCTCGGACCAGTTTAAAAGTTCTCTCTGCTCCTAAGTGACCATGGTCATCATGCAAAGCTTTCAGCACATTTTCTCTATGCTTCTCTGGGAGGAACAACTGCTGCTTCTCTTCTAAGTCATCCGAGGGGCCCCTTCGGTAGACCACCCCGTCTAGCAGTTTCAACCGTTCCCACTCTTTGTGGACCAGACGAGCCTCTTTTGGTGAATCAGTTAGTAGGAGCCCTCTTTGACCCGCTTTCATTGCTCTCAGAGTTAACCCGATCAAAGGATCTTCAGCCTGATCTACTCTCAGGTCCTTCTTCGTGAAAGTAGGCAGGCCCTCACTCCTCAGCTGTGTAGGGTTACAATACATTTTAGGGACACCGGCAGCCATGACTTCTATGGCCTCTGCTCCAATCATTCCTTTGGTTCGGCACTCCACCCCTTGGCATAGGGCTTGAACTCCATCTGGGGTCAAATGAGTCCACTCTGTTTCTGGGACCCGTGTGCTATAGGGTCTCCTGGATAAGGCATCCGCGTCTTGGTTATTGACCCCAGGGCGATATTTGAGGCTGAAGCGGAATCCTGACAGGGCAGCCAACCACCGGTGCCCAGTGGCATCCAGTTTGGCCGTAGTGAGAATGTAAGTGAGTGGGTTGTTGTCAGTTCTGACCACGAAATTGGCCCCGTACAGGTAGTCTTTTAGTTTGTCCACCACTGTCCACTTCAAGGCCAGGAACTCCAACTTGTGAGTGGGGTAATTCTTCTCAGAAGGGGTGAGACCCCGACTCACATATGCCACCGGTCTCAGGAGGCCATCATATTCCTGGTATAGTACTCCTCCTAGCCCTTCTCTGCTAGCATCCACATGTAGTTCATAAGGCTTGGCAGGATCAGCGTAGGCAAGGACAGGAGCCTGTGTTAGACTTCCTTTCAATTGGAGGAAAGCTCTTTCACATTGGTCGGTCCATTCCTCCTGGATTGATTCACGAGGCTTCCTAGTTCCGTGGGCTGATGAACCCGGCTCAAAGGGCATTGATTCATCTTCTGCTCCTTCCATTCTTAGAAGCGTGTTCAGAGGCTGAGCTATCTTGGCAAACCCCTCTACGAACCTCCTATAGTATGAGCAGAATCCTAGGAAGGACCGGAGTTCAGTAATATTACGAGGTCTTGGCCATGAAGCCACAGCTTCCAACTTCTTAGGATCAGTTGATATGCCTTCTGCTGAAACAACATGTCCCAGGTACGTGACTGAAGGCAGACAGAACTGACACTTCTCTAAGGAAAGTTTCAATCCTTCTTCATGCAGCCGCTTCAAGACCTTTTCCAACCGCTGCTCATGTTCTTCCAGTGTTCTTCCGAAGACTATTAGGTCATCTAGATACACTAGTACCTCGATCAGGTGCATGTCTCCCACCGTCTTTTCCATTAGTTGTTGGAAAGTTGCTGGGGCTCCTGTGAGGCCTTGGGGCATTCTATTAAACTCAAAGAATCCCAGTGGACAGATGAAAGCAGTCTTCTCTTTATCTTCAGGATGCATGGGTATCTGGTGATATCCACTTCGCAGGTCAAGTACACTAAACCACTTTGCTCCTGACAGACACTGTAAGGCATCTTCTATTCGAGGAGTAGTGTATTGGTCGGGAATGGTTCTTTGGTTGAGTGTGCGGTAGTCTATGCACAAACGGATGGAACCGTTTTTCTTGCGAACTACCACGATGGGTGAGGCATAAGGACTCCTGGATTCTTGGATTATCCTGGTCCTTTTCAATTCAGCCAGCTGTTCCCTTAGGTCATCTAGATCTCCCAATGGGACTCGCCGTGACCTTTCTCGAAAGGGCTTGTCATCTTGGAGGCGAACGCGGTGCTGAGTGCTCCTAGCACACCCCACATCAAACTCATCCTTGGAGAATAAATCTTGCCACTTGAGGAGCTGAGACTGAATTCGCTTCTTCCACTCAGGCGAGATAGGGGCATCTTTAGGATAGAATCGTTCAGCTGGGATCTCTCTGTCTACTCCCTCTATCAATTCAGTGGGTGAGAGGGGTGTGGCAGTGGCCACTTGTCCAATCGGCATCCGTGCCTTCAAGGTCACTGGGGAGTCTGACACATTGCATACACTTACAGAGACTCTCCCACGGGCCCGCTGTAGAGCTCTGATGGATATTATCTCAGGCACCAATTCCACTCCAGATCTCTTCATATTTCTGGGATCAGTTTCCAGGACCACATAGGGGCCTGGTTGTGACCAATTCAACTTGACTGAGGCCCGGAAACTAGTCATTTCGCCTGGCTGTAAGACCTTCTCTGCTCTTTCTAATCTCCAAAGCCGTCCCACTTCTGCAGGGGCCCTCTGTTCTTGAATAATCCGCTGGTAGATTGGCCGCAACATCGGGTGCATCTCCTCTGAAGTAGAACTCTCTTCCGTCACTAATGGAGTTATAAGGCGTCTCACCAAGTCAGTATTTGTTCCCACAATCATAGAACTTCGATTAGCTCCTAGTGGGCGGGGACATACAATGGCTAAGGCGTCACAGACCCCTGGTTGTCCAACAGTTGCCGAACTGAACTCCAGCTTCACTTGTAGACACCCATCATATGGAAGCTTCTGAGTCCCAATACCCCAGATTTCGAGATCCTCTAACTCCATCAGGGGTAGATGCTTCAAATGCTTCTGGTAGAAGTCCCGGTAAATCAGTGTTACTTGAGCACCTGAATCGAGGAGAGCCTTCGTGTAAACCCCTTCTACTTGAACTGGGATAATGGGTGAAGGGCCTATCAACTGGTCAGGGAACTTCTTCGGAGTAGTAGAAGGCATAGACCCAGTCGGCTGCACTCTAGCCCTCTTCCTCGCTTGTGGTGGTTGTTTTCTTCCCCCTTCCGGGTGTTTAGGTTGTGGGTGTGCCTTGCCTCCCTCTGACACAGGACCAGGCGCCAGGGGAGGGGATCTTTTTGTCGTAGCAGGTGAGGCTCTGGGTAAAGACTTGGGCCTCTTATTGGTATCCTGGGAATCAGAGCAGTCTTCAGTAGTTGGGCACCCAGTTTGCTCCCTCACTGGGGCCCTCTGTAGTTTCCCGCCGGTCGATAACTTCCTCTTGAATTCGATGGGCTCGGACAGGTATTTCGGTAATGACCCACTCCTCCGCAATTATAGCAGATGTTTGACGGTTTCTTGATAGGCACCACCTGAGTAGTAGATTCAGGAACTGGTTCTGAAGTGACTTTTTCAAGGGGCGACTTGACACCTGCAGACAATAGGGTTAGCATTTGCGTCAGCTGGGAAACTTGAGCCTTTAATTTCTCCACTTCTGAATTCCCATTCGACACATTGAGCGTTCGAACCTCAGTAGGAAATGAAAATCCTGAGCCCTTCTTTTTCTCCTCTAGGATAGCCTCTTCCTCCCTTACCATCTTAATGAGATCAGAGTATCTCAAAGAGGTACCCCCTTGTAAGGTCTTCAACTGGATCCAGATAGGATCGGAACTCAGAGCGCCTCTCAGGATCTGTTTCATTCTAACTTGATCCATATCCCTGGCTTCTATTCCTTTCTTTAGTACAATCTGGTATAGCATTTTGTTTAGTCGTCGAATATACTCGGAAAGCTGCTCATTTTCCCGTTGAAACATGTGTTCAAATAGGAAGATTAGATCTGTAGCTTTCTCTGTGCGCCCAAACTCATCTTGTAGCATGCGAAGATAGTCATATGCTGTACAAGACTCCTGACTGAATTTCAAATTTTGGATGGCTTCTGCTGCAACGCCTTTCAGACTTTCAGTAATGCGTTGTTTCTTTTGAGCCTCTGGAACATCCCATTCTTCCAGTGCTTGCATAGCCTGTTCCATCCAGGTTTCATACTCTTCTTCTCCAGGAGGTACAGGCTGCACTCCAGAAAAAATTCTCAACTTCCTGTAGGCATAGTTCACAGATGGCGAGGACATTTTTCTAACGCTCTCTACCAGTTTTCCTATGTCCCTGAAGAAGGAAGCTGGGGGGTAGTTAGTGGTTGGTACAGAAGTGGTAGTTACTTCCACTGTGTCTGACATGGTCTGGCTTGGTCCCTCCAGACAACTTGCTGAGGTGAGTAGAGGGAATAACCGTGCTTTAACTTCTCCGGCTAGCTGGATGCTATCACCCTGGAAGCAGGTTGGGACTCCTTTCTTCCATTCTAGTAAGGCATAGGTATGGGAGACTTTTTGATCTATTTTCGTGTCTATTACAAACACTTTCTGGTCAGGTGCTAGTGTAGTTACTGCTTGACGGATCTGTTCCTCTGTCCATTTGTCAGCAGGAATGTCCATTACTATACTCAGCCCTAATTGGCCATTTTGTTCTTTGCACCACTCTGCTGCGGTGTTTGGATCCATTGCTGGCTCGTTTGTGTGGTTATCACTTTGCGAGAGGTATCAGAAGAAATCCCGGACGAGGCCCCCACGTGTAGCGCTCACCCCCGAAGGAGCCGCTGAATTATCGGGTCTTCTGTCTCACCTCTGTGACACACCACAAACAATGAATCCACAGCACACCAGCACACCTTGTGAAGCTTTATAACAGATTTAATAACTGTGGGATAGAGCAAAAGCCCTTAATGTCTCCCCACTCTAATATAATACAACTAATAACAGGATGAGATAATACATTTAGATTGAATGCAATGAACAGTAATATATATAAATATATACTTAGCGGTATCTATCCCACCCTAAACTACTGGCCAGTAGTACTGTCCTAGGCTAGCCAACGTTGGGGCCCTGGTGTAGGAAGTACACTTGTTGCAATGGCCAAAGGCCGCTCACCACTTCTAGTGTCTCTTTGGGAAAGGAGGATGATTGTCTGCGGAAGCGAATGTCCCTCTCTCCTCAGACCGACGTCTGTGAAATGGATGCAGTCTTTTAAAGCCTCCGGCAGGACATCTCAGATCGTCTAGGGGCCGTCTGGGGAATCTGACAATAACCTCCGTCAGCTGTCCTCACTCAGTTGGGCAGGCTGGATTACTCCGGTGGCTGAATCGGCCCTGCGACCAGGCCTCAGTTCGATCGCTCAAAACACAGTCTCTCTCTGTTTCAGTAGACGAACATCAGTCTCTCCAAGCACTACTGCATAGAGCCTGTGTCTCAGTGGCAAACACACAGCTCTGACACAAACCGTCTTAAATCACCCTGTGATGCAGATCTGTGTTGCCTGGGTCCTTGTTCCAGACTCCCTCTCCTCACTACTTCCTCCTGACTCCCCTCTCTCCCGGAACTTCCTGTCTCACAGCCTCCTGGGAAATGCAGTTATCCAGCCCCTTGCTGTAGAAATGTATCTCTATGTCTGTTCTGTACTGCAGCCTCCAAATCTGTGCTCTCTGGCTCCACCTGCTGCAATATATATATATATCTACATCCTCTTAAATGGCTGAAAATCACAACAGGGCTACACATGCTTTTCTGCAGCTTCTCTATTGAACTTTATTGAACCAAAAAAAACTAAATAGCACCGTTTTGCGCTAAAAAGTCCTCGCCCTTTCCAAATACGCAGCAGCTGAAAAAAAATTATGGATGTGAACGTGTCCCATAGGAAACCATGGAAATGAACTGTAGCGTGTTTCTGCAAAAAGCACCAAAAAACACAGAGGTGTGACCCGGCCTGAGATGTTTAGTAACATAATGGGGGTTAAAAAAAACAAAAATAAGTACAAAAAGAGGAAATAATTGCTACTGTAAGGGGTTAATTTTTTTTACTGTGGGACAGTAAAATTAATATTTACAGTAGAGATTTGCTTTTTTGTACTATAAAGGGCTAATTTTAGTTTTTTTTAACCCCATTATGTTACTGGCCGATTAATCGATTATGAAATTAATCGATTACAATTTTCATAATCGATTAGTTGTTTTGGCCCTACTTATCAGTACATGTACACAGGATCCCCGATCTCTCCTCTATGTTATCTTATCAGTACATGTACACAGGATCCCCAATCTCTCCTCTGTGTTATCTTATCAGTACATGTACACAGGATCCCCGATCTCTCCTCTGTGTTATCTTATCAGTACATGTACACAGGATCCCCGATCTCTCCTCTATGTTATCTTATCAGTACATGTACACAGGATCCCCGATCTCTCCTCTGTTATCTTATCAGTACATGTACACAGGATCCCCGATCTCTCCTCTATGTTATCTTATCAGTACATGTACACAGGATCCCCAATCTCTCCTCTGTGTTATCTTATCAGTACAAGTACACAGGATCCCCGATCTCTCCTCTTTGTTATCTTATCAGTACATGTACACAGGATCCCCGATCTCTCCTCTATGTTATCTTATCAGTACATGTACACAGGATCCCCGATCTCTCCTCTATGTTATCTTATCAGTACATGTACACAGGATCCCCGATCTCTCCTCTATGTTATCTTATCAGTACATGTACACAGGATCCCCGATCTCTCCTCTGTGTTATCTTATCAGTACATGTACACAGGATCCCCGATCTCTCCTCTGTGTTATCTTATCAGTACATGTACACAGGATCCCCGATCTCTCCTCTATGTTATCTTATCAGTACATGTACACAGGATCCCCGATCTCTCCTCTATGTTATCTTATCAGTACATGTACACAGGATCCCCGATCTCTCCTCTATGTTATCTTATCAGTACATGTACACAGGATCCCCGATCTCTCCTCTATGTTATCTTATCAGTACATGTACACAGGATCCCCGATCTCTCCTCTATGTTATCTTATCAGTACATGTACACAGGATCCTCGATCTCTCCTCTGTTATCTTATCAGTACATGTACACAGGATCCCCGATCTCTCCTCTATGTTATCTTATCAGTACATGTACACAGGATCCCTGATCTCTCCTCTGTTATCTTATCAGTACATGTACACAGGATCCCCGATCTCTCCTCTGTTATCTTATCAGTACATGTACACAGGATCCCCGATCTCTCCTCTGCTATCTTATCAGTACATGTACACAGGATACCCGATCTCTCCTCTGTGTTATCTTATCAGTACATGTACACAGGATCCCCGATCTCTCCTCTGTTATCTTATCAGTACATGTACACAGGATCCCCGATCTCTCCTCTGTTATCTTATCAGTACATGTACACAGGATCCCCGATCTCTCCTCTATGTTATCTTATCAGTACATGTACACAGGATCCCCGATCTCTCCTCTGTGTTATCTTATCAGTACATGTACACAGGATCCCCGATCTCTCCTCTATGTTATCTTATCAGTACATGTACACAGGATCCCCGATCTCTCCTCTATGTTATCTTATCAGTACATGTACACAGGATCCCCGATCTCTCCTCTGTGTTATCTTATCAGTACATGTACACAGGATCCCCTATCTCTCCTCTGTGTTATCTTATCAGTACATGTACACAGGATCCCCGATCTCTCCTCTGTGTTATCTTATCAGTACATGTACACAGGATCCCCGATCTCTCCTCTATGTTATCTTATCAGTACATGTACACAGGATCCCCGATCTCTCCTCTGTTATCTTATCAGTACATGTACACAGGATCCCCGATCTCTCCTCTGTTATCTTATCAGTACATGTACACAGGATCCCCGATCTCTCCTCTATGTTATCTTATCAGTACATGTACACAGGATCCCCGATCTCTCCTCTGTGTTATCTTATCAGTACATGTACACAGGATCCCCGATCTCTCCTCTATGTTATCTTATCAGTACATGTACACAGGATCCCCGATCTCTCCTCTATGTTATCTTATCAGTACATGTACACAGGATCCCCGATCTCTCCTCTGTGTTATCTTATCAGTACATGTACACAGGATCCCCTATCTCTCCTCTATGTTATCTTATCAGTACATGTACACAGGATCCCCGATCTCTCCTCCATGTTATCCTATCAGTACATGTACACAGGATCCCCGATCTCTCCTCTGTGTTATCTTATCAGTACATGTACACAGGATCCCCGATCTCTCCTCTGTTATCTTATCAGTACATGTACACAGGATCCCCGATCTCTCCTCTGTGTTATCTTATCAGTACATGTACACAGGATCCCAATCTCTCCTCTATGTTATCTTATCAGTACATGTACACAAGATCCCCGATCTCTCCTCCGTGTTATCTTATCAGTACATGTACACAGGATCCCCGATCTCTCCTCTTTGTTATCTTATCAGTACATGTACACAGGATCCCCGATCTCTCCTCTGTGTTATCTTATCAGTACATGTACACAGGATCCCCGATCTCTCCTCTATGTTATCTTATCAGTACATGTACACAGGATCCCTGATCTCTCCTCTATGTTATCTTATCAGTACATGTACACAGGATCCCCGATCTCTCCTCTATGTTATCTTATCAGTACATGTACACAGGATCCCCGATCTCTCCTCTATGTTATCTTATCAGTACATGTACACAGGATCCCCGATCTCTCCTCTATGTTATCTTATCAGTACATGTACACAGGATCCCCGATCTCTCCTCTATGTTATCTTATCAGTACATGTACACAGGATCCTCGATCTCTCATCTGTTATCTTATCAGTACATGTACACAGGATCCCCGATCTCTCCTCTATGTTATCTTATCAGTACATGTACACAGGATCCCTGATCTCTCCTCTATGTTATCTTATCAGTACATGTACACAGGATCCCCGATCTCTCCTCTATGTTATCTTATCAGTACATGTACACAGGATCCCCGATCTCTCCTCTGTGTTATCTTATCAGTACATGTACACAGGATCCCCGATCTCTCCTCTGTGTTATCTTATCAGTACATGTACACAGGATCCCCGATCTCTCCTCTATGTTATCTTATCAGTACATGTACACAGGATCCCCGATCTCTCCTCTGTTATCTTATCAGTACATGTACACAGGATCCCCGATCTCTCCTCTGTTATCTTATCAGTACATGTACACAGGATCCCCGATCTCTCCTCTATGTTATCTTATCAGTACATGTACACAGGATCCCCGATCTCTTCTCTATGTTATCTTATCAGTACATGTACACAGGATACCCGATCTCTCCTCTGTTATCTTATCAGTACATGTACACAGGATCCCCGATCTCTCCTCTATGTTATCTTATCAGTACATGTACACAGGATCCCCGATCTCTCCTCTGTTATCTTATCAGTACATGTACACAGGATCCCCGATCTCTTCTCTATGTTATCTTATCAGTACATGTACACAGGATACCCGATCTCTCCTCTGTTATCTTATCAGTACATGTACACAGGATCCCCGATCTCTCCTCTGTTATCTTATCAGTACATGTACACAGGATCCCCGATCTCTCCTTTGTGTTATCTTATCAGTACATGTACACAGGATCCCCGATCTCTCCTCTGTTATCTTATCAGTACATGTACACAGGATCCCCGATCTCTCCTCTATGTTATCTTATCAGTACATGTACACAGGATCCCCGATCTCTCCTCTATGTTATCTTATCAGTACATGTACACAGGATCCCCGATCTCTCCTCTGTGTTATCTTATCAGTACATGTACACAGGATCCCCTATCTCTCCTCTGTGTTATCTTATCAGTACATGTACACAGGATCCCCGATCTCTCCTCTGTGTTATCTTATCAGTACATGTACACAGGATCCCCGATCTCTCCTCTATGTTATCTTATCAGTACATGTACACAGGATCCCCGATCTCTCCTCTGTGTTATCTTATCAGTACATGTACACAGGATCCCCGATCTCTCCTCTATGTTATCTTATCAGTACATGTACACAGGATCCCCGATCTCTCCTCTATGTTATCTCATCAGTCCATGTACACAGGATCCCCGATCTCTCCTCTGTGTTATCTTATCAGTACATGTACACAGGATCCCCGATCTCTCCTCTATGTTATCTCATCAGTCCATGTACACAGGATCCTCGATCTCTCCTCTGTTATCTTATCAGTACATGTACACAGGATCCCCGATCTCTCCTCTATGTTATCTTATCAGTACATGTACACAGGATCCCTGATCTCTCCTCTGTTATCTTATCAGTACATGTACACAGGATCCCCGATCTCTCCTCTGTTATCTTATCAGTACATGTACACAGGATCCCCGATCTCTCCTCTATGTTATCTTATCAGTACATGTACACAGGATCCCCGATCTCTCCTCTATGTTATCTTATCAGTACATGTACACAGGATCCCCGATCTCTCCTCTGTGTTATCTTATCAGTACATGTACACAGGATCCCCGATCTCTCCTCTGTGTTATCTTATCAGTACATGTACACAGGATCCCCGATCTCTCCTCTGTGTTATCTTATCAGTACATGTACACAGGATCCCCTATCTCTCCTCTGTGTTATCTTATCTGTACATGTACACAGGATCCCCGATCTCTCCTCTGTGTTATCTTATCAGTACATGTACACAGGATCCCCGATCTCTCCTCTATGTTATCTTATCAGTACATGTACACAGGATCCCCGATCTCTCCTCTGTTATCTTATCAGTACATGTACACAGGATCCCCGATCTCTCCTCTGTTATCTTATCAGTACATGTACACAGGATCCCCGATCTCTCCTCTGTTATCTTATCAGTACATGTACACAGGATCCCCGATCTCTCCTCTGTGTTATCTTATCAGTACATGTACACAGGATCCCCGATCTCTCCTCTGTTATCTTATCAGTACATGTACACAGGATCCCTGATCTCTCCTCTATGTTATCTTATCAGTACATGTACACAGGATCCCCGATCTCTCCTCTATTTTATCTTATCAGTACATGTACACAGGATCCCCGATCTCTCCTCCATGTTATCCTATCAGTACATGTACACAGGATCCCCGATCTCTCCTCTGTGTTATCTTATCAGTACATGTACACAGGATCCCTGATCTCTCCTCTGTTATCTTATCAGTACATGTACACAGGATCCCCGATCTCTCCTCTGTGTTATCTTATCAGTACATGTACACAGGATCCCCGATCTCTCCTCTGTGTTATCTTATCAGTACATGTACACAGGATCCCCGATCTCTCCTCTATGTTATCTTATCAGTACATGTACACAGGATCCCCGATCTCTCCTCTATGTTATCTTATCAGTACATGTACACAGGATCCCCGATCTCTCCTCTGTTATCTTATCAGTACATGTACACAGGATCCCCGATCTCTCCTCTGTGTTATCTTATCAGTACATGTACACAGGATCCCCGATCTCTTCTCTGTTATCTTATCAGTACATGTACACAGGATCCCCGATCTCTTCTCTGTTATCTTATCAGTACATGTACACAGGATCCCCGATCTCTCCTCCATGTTATCCTATCAGTACATGTACACAGGATCCCCGATCTCTCCTCTGTGTTATCTTATCAGTACATGTACACAGGATCCCCGATCTCTCCTCTGTGTTATCTTATCAGTACATGTACACAGGATCCCCGATCTCTCCTCTGTGTTATCTTATCAGTACATGTACACAGGATCCCCGATCTCTCCTCTGTGTTATCTTATCAGTACATGTACACAGGATCCCCGATCTCTCCTCTATGTTATCTTATCAGTACATGTACACAGGATCCCCGATCTCTCCTCTGTTATCTTATCAGTACATGTACACAGGATCCCCGATCTCTCCTCTGTTATCTTATTAGTACATGTACACAGGATCCCCGATCTCTCCTCTATGTTATCTTATCAGTACATGTACACAGGATCCCCGATCTCTCCTCTATGTTATCTTATCAGTACATGTACACAGGATCCCTGATCTCTCCTCTGTTATCTTATCAGTACATGTACACAGGATCCCCGATCTCTCCTCTGTTATCTTATCAGTACATGTACACAGGATCCCCGATCTCTCCTCTGTGTTATCTTATCAGTACATGTACACAGGATCCCCGATCTCTCCTCTATGTTATCTTATCAGTACATGTACACAGGATCCCCGATCTCTCCTCTATGTTATCTTATCAGTACATGTACACAGGATCCCCGATCTCTCCTCTATTTTATCTTATCAGTACATGTACACAGGATCCCCGATCTCTCCTCTATGTTATCTTATCAGTACATGTACACAGGATCCCCGATCTCTCCTCTGTTATCTTATCAGTACATGTACACAGGATCCCTGATCTCTCCTCTGTTATCTTATCAGTACATGTACACAGGATCCCCGATCTCTCCTCCATGTTATCCTATCATTACATGTACACAGGATCCCCGATCTCTCCTCTGTGTTATCTTATCAGTACATGTACACAGGATCCCTGATCTCTCCTCTGTTATCTTATCAGTACATGTACACAGGATCCCCGATCTCTCCTCTGTGTTATCTTATCAGTACATGTACACAGGATCCCCGATCTCTCCTCTGTGTTATCTTATCAGTACATGTACACAGGATCCCCGATCTCTCCTCTATGTTATCTTATCAGTACATGTACACAGGATCCCCGATCTCTCCTCTATGTTATCTTATCAGTACATGTACACAGGATCCCCGATCTCTCCTCTGTTATCTTATCAGTACATGTACACAGGATCCCCGATCTCTCCTCTGTGTTATCTTATCAGTACATGTACACAGGATCCCAGATCTCTTCTCTGTTATCTTATCAGTACATGTACACAGGATCCCCGATCTCTTCTCTGTTATCTTATCAGTACATGTACACAGGATCCCCGATCTCTCCTCCATGTTATCCTATCAGTACATGTACACAGGATCCCCGATCTCTCCTCTGTGTTATCTTATCAGTACATGTACACAGGATCCCGATCTCTCCTCTATGTTATCTTATCAGTACATGTACACAGGATCCCCGATCTCTCCTCTGTTATCTTATCAGTACATGTACACAGGATCCCCGATCTCTCCTCTGTTATCTTATCAGTACATGTACACGGGATCCCCGATCTCTCCTCTATGTTATCTTATCAGTACATGTACACAGGATCCCCGATCTCTCCTCTATGTTATCTTATCAGTACATGTACACAGGATCCCCGATCTCTCCTCTGTTATCTTATCAGTACATGTACACAGGATCCCTGATCTCTCCTCTGTTATCTTATCAGTACATGTACACAGGATCCCCGATCTCTCCTCTGTTATCTTATCAGTACATGTACACAGGATCCCCGATCTCTCCTCTATGTTATCTTATCAGTACATGTACACAGGATCCCCGATCTCTCCTCTATGTTATCTTATCAGTACATGTACACAGGATCCCCGATCTCTCCTCTATGTTATCTTATCAGTACATGTACACAGGATCCCCGATCTCTCCTCTGTTATCTTATCAGTACATGTACACAGGATCCCCGATCTCTCCTCTATGTTATCTTATCAGTACATGTACACAGGATCCCCGATCTCTCCTCTGTGTTATCTTATCAGTACATGTACACAGGATCCCCGATCTTTCCTCTATGTTATCTTATCAGTACATGTACACAGGATCCCCGATCTCTCCTCTGTTATCTTATCAGTACATGTACACAGGATCCCTGATCTCTCCTCTGTTATCTTATCAGTACATGTACACAGGATCCCCGATCTCTCCTCTGTTATCTTATCAGTACATGTACACAGGATCCCCGATCTCTCCTCTATGTTATCTTATCAGTACATGTACACAGGATCCCCGATCTCTCCTCTATGTGATCTTATCAGTACATGTACACAGGATCCCCGATCTCTCCTCTATGTTATCTTATCAGTACATGTACACAGGATCCCCGATCTCTCCTCTGTTATCTTATCAGTACATGCACACAGGATCCCCGATCTCTCCTCTATGTTATCTTATCAGTACATGTACACAGGATCCCTGATCTCTCCTCTGTTATCTTATCAGTACATGTACACAGGATCCCTGATCTCTCCTCTGTTATCTTATCAGTACATGTACACAGGATCCCCGATCTCTCCTCTATGTTATCTTATCAGTACATGTACACAGGATCCCCGATCTCTCCTCTGTGTTATCTTATCAGTACATGTACACAGGATCCCCGATCTCTCCTCTATGTTATCTTATCAGTACATGTACACAGGATCCCCGATCTCTCCTCTGTGTTATCTTATCAGTACATGTACACAGGATCCCCTATCTCTCCTCTGTGTTATCTTATCTGTACATGTACACAGGATCCCCGATCTCTCCTCTGTGTTATCTTATCAGTACATGTACACAGGATCCCCGATCTCTCCTCTGTTATCTTATCAGTACATGTACACAGGATCCCTGATCTCTCCTCTGTTATCTTATCAGTACATGTACACAGGATCCCCGATCTCTCCTCTGTTATCTTATCAGTACATGTCAGTGTTGCCAACCGCCAGTAAAAGAAAAAGGTTGCCAGTAAAAAATATGGCTGTCGTGCCCACGCATTAGGCCATACTGGGAAGAAATCAGGCGAATCACTCAAAAATTCACGGACCGAAGGGTGCCGGATGATCCGGCATACTTTTTGCTCCACGCGACGGACACCCCGGCGCGGATCTATAAAAAATCCATTGTAAGACACTTGCTGGACGCTGCTAAAGCCTGCGTTCCATTGTGCTGGAAGTCACCGCACCCACCGACTGTATCCATGTGGCTGAGGAAGGTGGACGAGATTGGCTGGCTAGAAGATTTGGTCCTTTCAAAACAGGATAGAAACGAACAATACTCTCAGACGTGGCAGCTCTGGACAATGTTCAAATACTCAGAGGAGGGCCAGGCCCTCAGAGGTGAACATCAGACCCCACAATTAGACTGACTCTCCTGTGCCTGCCCCGAAGCCCTCCTGAATGCGAGGCCGGGGCGGCCACTGGAAGTAGAAAGCCAGATGTAACTGGATGTCCATGGTCGCGAGACCCCCCCCCCCCTCTTTTTTTCTTTTTCTCTACCCCCTCCCTCACCCCCGCTTTTCCAGCTAACCTTATATTTTCACTTTGCTGGTCTGCCTACCCGAGCAGTTCCGGCATTTTTCCTTCCTTTTTCCTAACTCATTTCGCTCTTAGAAAACGGAAAAGATATGGGAGGCTGGGCCACGGTTGCAGACTGCTATGTTTAGGAGATGCCACTTGAATTTATACACATGTATACTGACTACAGCTGTTGTATTGTTATTGATGTGGTTCATGTGGACCAGCCTTGTATGTTGTGTAAATAAAAAAAAAAAAAAAAAAAAAAAAAAAAAAATATGGCTGTGGGTTTGACGCTTGGCCAAGACCATCCGAGTGCCTGCTACAGTGTGTTCGGACTGTGCTGGCATTGTGTCACATGAAGTCATGGTGCCAGATGTGTATTTAGGTTTTGTGCTGCCCTAGGCCTGACTAAACTTGTGCACCCCCCTTCCTGTCACAGCCACACCCTGTGTTGTTTAACCGCTTATGGACCGCCGCATGTACATTTACGTTGGCAGAATGGCACGTACAGGCACATTGGCGTACCTGTACGTCCCTGCCTAGACGTGGGTAAAAATGCCTCTGGGCATTTAGCAGCATATTGGTCCGGTCTTTAAGTGGTTAAGACCCGCCCTGAAATTTTCAAGTGAGGACACTAGTTCTGAGGGCCTGGGGGGGGGGGGGAGGCAATGGTTGCCCATAGAGCAGGAAGTGAAGGGAAATCTTCGCAATGGGACAGGGATGGTAAAAGTAGATGGTGCAGCAGAAACATATAGCACAGTGAGGAAGGTTTGTGGTCCAGGTAGAGAAAACAGTCAAAATTGGAAGCCTCCCCCCCCCCCCCCCCACAGTTGCGGAATGCCGGCCGCCCGCATACTAGAAGCAGCGCGGCTGCTTTATGGGGGCGCTAGACTTATTTTCCTAACAGTGTAGCGCAAGCCGGCGGGGACTCTTTTCGTGCTGCCCCCCTGCAAAGTGCTGCCCTAGGCCTGGGCCTTGTTGGCCTAGGCCAGGATACAGCTCTGCATGGTGCAAGGGAATGAAGCAGCCAGAGCCTCATGTGCAGGTCTGCAGGACAGGAGGAATGTAAGCTGGTAGTAGACTGAAGGGACCAAGTGCCATAGAGGGAGAGGGTCACTGTGACGCAGCAGGGGACGTGACATGGTGGTAAAGGTCCCATCATCATCATCTGTGCTGCTGCACACTGCTGTCGGTGTCACGGTGAGAGTCAATTTAATGTGTGTGTGCACCCATTCTAATTTCTTGCCCTCTTGATTCCTGTCCCTGAGCTACTCTTTTACTTAAATGTATAACAGATGTCCCCATTGCTGCTAAACCCATCCTTATACTCCACCTTATTCCTTAAAGGGGTGTTCCAGTCATTTTTAATGTTTACTAACCACTTCCCCACCGCGCCATAGACAAAAGACGTCTACAGCGCGGTGGAGTTATTCACTCGCGCGCCCCCTGGGGTGCGCTCCCGGAATCATCTGTGAGCGCCGGGTCTAGAAGACCCGGCGCATCACAGATCGTGGTAAATTGCCGCTGATATCGGCCGTTTACCACGTGATCGCTCCGTCAAATGACGGAGCGATCACTTGTAAACAAACCGGCGTCATGTCATGACGCCGGTTCCTCCCTCTCCTCTCTGTACCGATCGGTACAGTGTGAGAGGAGAGGAGAGGGGGGGGAGCGGGTGGCAGCAGCAGCAGCAGCTGCTGTGGGCTGGATCTGTGACAAATGCAGTCACAGATCCAGCCATCCCTCCCTGCGCAATACTCTGCAATAACACCAATACTCTGCAATAACACCAATACTCTGCAATACCCCCCATACTCTGCAATACCCCCAATACTCTGCAATACCCCCAATACTCTGCAATACCACCCATACTCTGCAATACCACCCATACTCTGCAATACCCCCCATACTCTGCAATACCACCCATACTCTGCAATACCACCAATACTCTGCAATACCCCCCATACTCTGCAATACCCCCAATACTCTGCAATACCCCCAATACTCTGCAATACCACCCATACTCTGCAATACCACCCATACTCTGCAATACCCCCATACTCTGCAATACCACCCATACTCTGCAATACCACCAATACTCTGCAATACCACCAATACTCTGCAATACCACCAATACTCTGCAATACCCCCAATACTCTGCAATACCCCCAATACTCTGCAATATCTGCTAATATGACAGAAACAAGATTTTTTTTTATTTTTACAGAATTTTCAGTGTTTTTTCTTTTATAGCGCAAAAAATAAAAAAACCAGAGGTGATCAAATACCACCAAAAGAAAGCTCTATTTGTGGAAAAAAAAGGACAAAAATTTCAGATGGGCAGTATGACTGAGTTATTGTCATTCAAATTGTGAGAGCACCGAAAGCTGAAAATTGGTCTGGTTAGGAAGGGGGTTTAAGTGCCCAGTGGTCAAGAGGTTAAAAGTCAGCAGCTACAAAAAGTGTACCTGCTGGCTTTTAATAAACATACAGTCACCTGCTCCACCTTCCAGCGACGTGCCGGCCGGGGCTCTGCTCCTCTCCCCCCTCTTCATTCTAAGTGTGGGCACCCGGCCACGACAGCTTTTGGCTTCACGGCCGGGCACCCACTGCGCATGCGCGAGCGGCGCTGTGCCATCCGATTGGACAGGCGATAGCCTGGGACCTGTCACGTGTCCCAGGCTATCGCCTACAGGGAGGGGCTGCCAAAAGGCAATATGACGTATCGCCTTAGCAGCCCCTCGGCGGAAGGAGGAAGTGGGACAGGAAGTCCCACTCCTCCTGAAGCCCCCACTCCTCCCCCCAAAAAAATTACATGCCAAATGTGGCATGTAAGGGGGTGAGGAGTGGATTAAGCAGAAGTTCCACTTTTGGGTGGAACTCCGCTTTAACTTGAATAACGAGACCACCACCTTATTTGGAGTAAAATTAGGACGTAGCAGCCTCCTTTATTTTAAAATATTCAACTGTAGCGCTACCCCCGAAGGAGCCGCTGATTGTTTTTGGGATCGGCGTATTAAGTTACCCTGCAATATGTCTAGGGGTGATAGCAGTGAGCCAAAACAGTGAGCGAATGTCCAGACAGTGAATAAAGGTTTTTCCAATGCTTTATTTCCAGGCCAAAAACGGCCAACATCAACATTAAGTGGGAAGAGCAGGTTGATGAAGAAAGAAGAACCTTGCAGTATCAGGCCTGGATATTAATTGAACATTCCATGCTCAATATAGTGTCAAATTATAACTCGTCGCCACTCTAAGCTGGAGTGGGTGAAGCGCCCCCGGACAGACCCCTCTCACAAGCCTGGCAGCCAAAGTGTCACTTAGGATTTGCTGGGAGGAACAGATCTCTCTCACAGACCTGGCTCTAGGGCCTCTGCCACAGGCCAATTACTTTAAGTGAGCTAAATGGATGAACAGAGCGAATCCTCCCAGTGGATTTTTAGCATAGGTCACCAGGTGACAGCAAACGTACCTGTCAGCATTCCAGTCACCAGATCCCCAATAGGTTCCTTCAAGCCTTATTGGACAACCTGCCTCCGGGTTCTCCTCAAGCCGACCCCCCAACGGCACCCAGCCTGGGATCCTCTCAATAGAACCGGGAACCCAGTAAGTCACTGGGGTCCCCTTTTACCTCCGGATGAGGGTTTGTGTAGCCTGAAATTCTGGCCTGGCGGGCCTCGCTGGCGGGGTCCATGGTTGCGCGCACCCTGAAGGTGGATGCCGCACTTGGAACGGGGACCCTGCAAAGATTTTAGAACACATGACACCTGTCACAGATATACCCTTCCCCAGCATGCCTTGCGAGGAAGAAACTTCTCTAATTGGCTGCTGGGGAAAACTTTCTCTGCCAGAATCCCTCTGGTGCCAACTGCTGGCCAGGGATTGTACCGCATCCCTGGAGCACAGACTGACCCAGTGGACATTTCTGGAATGACAGAAGTCCCAATTTAAATAAATTGTGAATAGGAGCAAAGTAACTCTCCTATTCCCCACTAACTTTAGCGTAGTGCCCATACTGAAAGTAAGGGGGCGCTACACAACTTTAAATTAACACATAACATTTTCTCGGAAACAATCTCCATCAGTATCCTAGCGCTGGTCTTTGCAGGAACCTCCAACCTCCATCTTGTAACATCTGGCACTGCAGTACTTTACCCTCTGATCGTAGGCCTCAAGCCGACAAGCTGGCTCAGAGACAACCACTGACCGCAGTGCCCCCATTAACATAATATTCCAGCTACACTTTGGTTAACTGAAACTACCACCCTCAGGACCCATACCACCGATAGGTTCTGAACTCCTTCTTTGAGGTATCTTCCTTCCCCTGCAAAGAACCAACATCCACCACTGCCACGCCTGCATTCTCAGCGCCACCTGCATAAAGAAAAAGGAAAAGCACAACACCAGCCAAACCACCTGAAACCAATCACAAAACCACAACAAAAACAGGGGAGGGTGGGTGGGAACTTTCCCCACGCTGTGTTATCCCAGGGGAGGGGCAGATTCTATTTAATAACTCTCTTCCCCTCCCCACTGCCCTCTTTACCAATCCCCTCCTTCCTAACTTTACACTGTGTCCCTGTTAACCCTGTCATGTCCGGCCCTCCGCTCACTGCATTCTTTTGGTTTCTGCTCCGGGCCTTTCTATATCGAAAATAAAATAAGAAATACGTTTTTGCCTTAATATCTACCTTAAATCGCTTTGCTAATTGCATATTGTAACTTGTTTGTAGCCTAAATACTGAAATTTGCACAAACTGTAATTTTTTAACTTTTGAATATGCAAGTAAAAATTTGGCTGTGCCAGTAAATTTTGGGTGTCGTGTCAGTAAATTTCAATTTGGTAGGTTGGCAACACTGAATGGGGGTGTTATAGGAAGCACAGCCCGATGTGCTTTAGACTGGCTACCATGTGACCCCCCCCCCCCTCCTTCTCACATGTAAACACTACCTCCGCAGAACCTTTCTAGCCTTTGTCCCAGCCCCGCTCTTACCTTACATTTGCAGCTCAGAGCCAGGAGTCGGGGGCGGAGCTGGGAGAGAGAGCCGCTCTGATCAGAGGTAGCTTCCTCCACAGTGCGAAACCCGCAAATCGAGTCATCAGTTGCCAGGACGCCGGCGGTCCTGGCAACCAGTGTCTGTACAGAAGTTTGAGGGGAAAGAGAAGTTTGAGGGGGGAGAGAGAAGCTGACATATCCTGCTGGCAGAAATTCTTACTGGCTGCAGTGAGGATACTCCCACTGAGTGGAGCCCAGTGTCGGAACTCACTTGTTCTGGCACTGTGCTGCGGGAATTTAGCCCTGATTGCGGAACTGCAGGATTTACTTCAAATCGCGGGAAAATCCCGCACAATCCGTGACTGTTGAGAGGTATGGTATTACTGTTATATTGTGTAAGGGGCGGACAAAGGGTGGGTGTATTACTGTTATATCGTGTAAGGGGCAGGTGTATTACTATTATATCGTGTAAGGGGCGGACAAGGGGCAGGTGTATTACTGTTATATTGTGTAAGGGGTGGGTGTATTACTATTATATCGTGTAAGGGGCGGACAAGGGGCAGGTGTATTACTGTTATATTGTGTAAGGGGTGGGTGTATTACTGTTATATCGTACAAGGGGCGGGTATATTACTGTTATGTCGTGTAAGGGGCGGACAAGGGGCGGGTATATTACTGTTATGTCGTGTAAGGGGTGGACAAGGGGCGGGTGTATTACTGTTATATCATTTAAGGGGCGGACAAGGGGTGGGTGTATTATTGTTAGATCGTGTAAGGGGCGGACAAGAGTGGGTATATTACTGTTATATCGTGTAAGGGGCGGGTGTATTACTGTTATATCGTGTAAGGGGTGGGTGTATTACTGTTATATCGTGTAAGGGGCGGACATGGGGTGGGTATATTACTGTTATATCGTGTAAGGGGTGTACAAGGGGTGGGTATATTACTGATATATCGTTTAGGGGTAGACAAGGGCCGGGTGTATTACTGTTATATCGTGTAAGGGGCAGACAAGGGGCAGGTGTATTACTGTTATATCGTGTAAAGGGTGGACAAGGGGTGGGTATTTTACTGTTATATCGTGTAAGGGTTGTACAAGGGGTGGGTATATTACTGTTATATCGTTTAAGGGGTGGACAAGGGGCTGGTGTATTACTGTTATATCGTGTAAGGGGCGGACAAGGGGCAGGTATATTACTGTTATATTGTGTAAGGGGTGGACAAGGGGTGGGTATATTACTATTATATTGTGTAAGGGGTGGACAAGGGGTGGGTATATTACTGTTATATTGTGTAAGGGGTGGACAAGGGGTGGGTATATTACTGTTATATTGTCTAAGGGGTGGACAAGGGGCTGGTGTATTACTGTTATATCGTGTAAGGGGTGGACAAGGGCGGGTGTATTACTGCTATATTGTGTAAGGGCTAGATGGCTACAGAAGAGGCCACATTTTAAATTGATGGGCAGAGCTGATAACTTGGGGGTGATAAATTCATTGTGTTAGTTAGTTAAATAGGTCGTGCAAACCCGCCCATCAACATTGCAAAACCCGCCCTTCATTTGTTTAAACACGCCCCGCAAAGACGTGTACTTTATTGCTAATGTAGTGGATGATTATAAAATCCCTATTTTTCAAATTAGGCTAATTATTTTTATGATTGGAATCACTTAAATGTTGCTTTTCTTATATTCTTATATATTGTTTTTATATTCATTATCTATATAAGATATATATGCATATGTATGTATGGGTATGTGTTGCAATGCAGATATTGTCGAATATTGATAAAATGAAGAAATAAATGTTTTAAACCACCCCCAAGTTATCAGCTCTGCCCATCAATTTAAAATTCAACCTCTTCTGTAGCCATCCGCCCCTTACACGATATAACAGTAATACACCCTCCCCTTGCAGAGTTGCACAAGCATCGGGAGCGTGCTGCAGCGCCTGGCACAACGTCGTCGTAATTGAGCAGGCGCCGTGTACAGCTGACTCTCAGCTCTGCATCTTCGGCTATTTTCGGCAGCTCCGTTGTGGTTCGTACTGCGCAAGCACTGCGCCTGCGCAGTACAGAGGGGTCATTATCCGCCGGGGGGACCTTTATCGGCAGAACACCATCATTAACCTCTATCTTCTGTTTCATTGACAGCATGTATATTTCTTTTCTTTTTGTTTAATTTAACGTGGCTTACTTGATAGCTCAGATGTAAAACAACGTATAATTTTTGTGTGCTCCCCCCTCATTGTACCAAACCTTTGAAAAATCAATAAAACATATGTCAAATAAATTTATACTGCCAGAGAATGCTGGATTGTAAGCTCTAAAGCTGTTAAAAAATAATGATTTTTAATTGAAGAACAAGGGTGTGGAAATCGGGGGAATTGCTAGAATAATAGGACCTTGGCTCCCCCTTGAGTGGTTTATAGTTTTATCCCGCACAATCACCTGATCTTCCATTGTGTTTATTTACAGATGGATTGCAAAGAGGATAAAGAAGACCTTCCTTTAAGTGTCATGGAGGTCGGATATGGACAACCCACCCCCAATGAATCCACCACCAGTGAGAACCGATCAGCGTATGGAGAGGAGGGTGGTCTTGTGGCTGGCACTGGGATTGGATCATCCCACTTCAGTTCAAGAGAAAAAAGACAAATAATCTGCTCAACGCATACAGGTCTTTTTTTAGTCACCCTGGTCTTCTAATATCTGTTTACTTCCTATCATCCTGGCTGAGATATGCAATACTTTTGTCTGTTTTTAACAAAATATGAATGTCCAATCTTTTCTTTTTTTTTTCATATTCACCAATAGTTCCTAACCCACGGACATTTAGCACTTCCCGAGTCCCTTCCACTCATACAGTATTATGTATCCCCTTATGGTACATTTTAGGATGTCTCACTCTTTCTTTGTTCTCCTTTCTTTCCCCTTTATCTCTCTATTCTAATTTGTATTTTATCTTTTCCCCATGCCTCTCTCTAGCTGTTTTTCTTGTTCTTTCTCTTATTCTTTCTCCCCCTTTTTCTTTGTTCCTCCCCCTCTTTTCTGCTCCCTTCCATGTATTCTCTATTTTTATTCTTTCTCTTATTCCTTGGTAGGGGGAAATGGGATGAGTGGCAGTGCTGGCGGGGATTTGGGATGAGTGGCAGTGCTGGCGTGGAGTTGGGATCAGTGGCAGTGCTGGCGGGGAGTTGGGATCAGTGGCAGTGCTGGCGGGGGAGTTGGGATGAGTGGCACTGCTGGTGGGGGGAATGGGATGAGTGGCAGTGCTGGCGGGGAGTTGGGATCAGTGGCAGTGCTGGCGGGGAGTTGGGATCAGTGGCAGTGCTGGCAAGGAGTTGGGATGAGTGGCAGTGCTGGTGGGGGGAATAGGATGAGTGGCAGTGCTGGCGGGGAGTTGGGATGAGTGGCAGTGCTGGCGGGGATTTGGGATGAGTGGCAGTGCTGGAGGGGGGAATGGGATGAGTGTCAGTGCTGGCGGGGGGAATGGGATGAGTGGCAGTGCTGGCGGGGAGTTGGGATCAGTGGCAGTGCTGGCGGGGGGAATGGGATGAGTGGCAGTGCTGGCGGGGAGTTGGGATGAGTGGCACTGCTGGTGGGGGGGAAGGGATGAGTGGCACTGCTGGCGGGGAGTTGGGATCAGTGGCAGTGCTGGCGGGGAGTTGGGATCAGTGGCAGTGCTGGCGGGGGGAAGGGATGAGTGGCAGTGTGGACAGGGAGTTGGGATGAGTGGCAGTGCTAGCGGGGAGTTGGGAGGAGTGGCAGTGCTGGCGGGGAGTTGGGATGAGTGGCAGTGCTGGAGGGGGGAATGGGAGGAGTGGTAGTGCTGGCGGGGGGAATGGGATGAGTGGCAGTGCTGGGGGGGAGTTGGGATCAGTGGCAATGCTGGGGGGGAGTTGGGATAAGTGGCAATGCTGGGGGGGGGAGTTGGGATCAGTGGCAATGCTGGGGGGGGAGTTGGGATCAGTGGCAATGCTGGGGGGAGTTCTGATCAGCCAACTTTGGTGCTCTTGATGAAGGTCATCTGCTGATCTGAGAACTGTAGTGGGGACTTTTAATGGCAACTATAATCACAGGCAGTGCTACTCACTGTGTCTCTGATTTTGTGGTGTCTCGTAGCAGTGACACCTATGCCATAATCAGGAGATAGGGTCTCCTCCAGCCCCTCCCACTTCTTTCCTCACCAGTCAGCTGACCTCTAGTCTCTGCCCCCCAGCCATGGTGTAAACTGAGTGGGTGGCTTTAAAGAGGGTGAGCGGGGAGCCGCGGGCTCCAGGGACAGCCCTGCTGGGAGGCTGCAAAAAGGCTGCGAGAGCGGTGCAGGCTTCAGGAACCGCCTAGGAATCGGTGACCCCTGGCTAATCGTAATTTGACCCCCAAGTTGAAAACCACTGATCTAAAGGCAAAACACTTTTGTTTGTTTTGGATGGAGAATTGAAGGATTATATCCCCTGTCAGGTTTTATTATTGTCTGTGTCCCCTCTGGGGAGATTCGCCCTCTGTGTTCTTGCGATCATTGTCATTGAGACAATAAGTGTTGGGAAAATCCAAATTTTTAGTAGCCACTGCTACTCTATTACTGTTCTGCTGACAATGTCTAAGGCCGTGTACACACGGGCAAACATGTACGATGAAACCGGTCCGCCGGACCGTTTTCACCGTACATGTCTGCCCGGGGATTTCTGTACGATGGCTGTACTAACCATCGTACAGAAATCCGCGCGTAAACAATACGCATGGCGTGTCCGTGGTGTCGCCGCGACCATGACGCGGTGTCGCTGCGACAATGACGCGGCGATGTGGGCGGGCCTGCCAGTTAAATGCTTCCACGCATGCGTCGAAGTCATTCGACGCATGCGAGGGATGGCGGGCGCTCGGACATGTACGGTAGGTCTGTACAGACGACCGAACATGTCCGAGCGGGCAGGATTCCAGCGGACGGTTTTAAAACAAGCCCACGAATATTTGTCCGCTGGGAAAAGGCCCGGCGGGCAAATGTTTGCTGGAATCCTGCACGCTCGGGCCAACACACGACCGAACATGTCTGCTGAAACTGGCCCGCGGACCACTTTCAGCAGACATGTTTGGTCTTGTGTACGGGGCCTAAGAGGAGATCTCCCTTACTTTAGATATTTTGTTGCTTCCTGTGCCCTCTTGAGAGCAGAAAGTGAAATCTCCTCAATGAGACACAGTTGGCAGAGAAAGTTTTAACCAATCTCCACTCCATTCCAACTGGGTATGAAAAAGTTTTGGCTTCAGATATACTTCAACCCCTTTGCAACGACTGCCTGAAAGCCGGGAGGCAGAGGCAGGCATTCGGGTCAAATGACTGTTGTGATTGATTGAGCAGGGGAATGTCACCAGCACACAAAGGATCTCCAGAAAGGGTCCAAAGCTTTATTCAGCGATCCCATCCTTACAGCAGATTCCAACATTTCGGAGCTATGCAGGACCCCTTCATCAGGCATGTGATGGTCACATGCCTGATGAAGGGGTCCTGCTTGGCTCCAAAACATTGCAATCTGCTGTAATTGCTGAATAAATCTTTGGACCCGTTCTGGAGATCCTTTGTGTGCTGGTGACATTCTCTTGCTCTGACTTGACTCGGTTCCAGCCGGTGGGTCGCTGGGAACGCGCAGGGAGCAACAAGTCCTACATGTAGTTTAAGAGGAACTTCACTCTTTTTTTATTAAAAGTCAGCAGCTACAAATACTGTAGGTGGTGACTTTTAAAAACAAGATTTTTTTCTGGGTACAGCGTCGCGCGACCACGCAATTGTCAGTTAAAGCGACGCAGTGGCGTTTTTTTTTTGCAAAAAATGGCCCGGTCATTAAGGGGGCAAATCCTTCCAGGGCTGAAGTGGTTAAGGTAAAAATAAACTTCAGCCTTTATAACCAGCATAATACTTTACTTCTGCGTATACCGGTCCTAATCTCTCCCTACCATATTCATGATCTCTTTCGACAACATAGTCCTGGCAATATTTTTTTACACTGGTCCACAAATATAAATGCTTCAGTTCCTTAACCACTTAAGACCCGGACCATTATGCAGGTAAAGGACCTGGCCAGTTTTTGCGATTCGGCACTTAATCGCTTTAAATAACAATTGCGCGGTCGTGCGACGTGGCTCCCAAACAAAATTGGCGTCCTTTTTTTCCCACAAATAGAGCTTTCTTTTGGTGGTATTTGATCACCTCTGCGGTTTTTATTTTTTGCGCTAAAAAACAAAAATAGAGCGACAATTTAGAAAAAAATTCAATATTTTTTACTTTTTGCTATAATAAATATCCCCAAAAAAGATATAAAAAAACGTTTTTTTTTCCCCTCAGTTTAGGCCGATATGTATTCTTCTACATATTTTTGGTAAAAAAAAAAATCGCAATAAGCGTTTATCGATTGGTTTGCGGAAAATGTATAGCGTTTACAAAATAGGGGATAGTTTTATGGCATTTTTATTAATATTCGTTTTTTTACTACTAATGGCGGCGATCAGCGTTTTATGTTTATGCAAATGAGCCTGATACGCCGATTCCCGAACGAATTTGCGTCGCGTAACCGTCGCTAACGTCGTTTGCGTAGGCGTAAACTTACCCCTGCTATATGAGGGGTAACCTTACGCCAGTCCCACGTAGGCCATGTTAAGTATGGCGTCGGGTCCGCGTCGTGTTTTCCCGTCGGGTACGTCGTTTTACTAAGTCGTTCTTGAATACGACTTTACGTCAATGACGCACCCGTCTGCGTTTTACGCCGAGAACTGGAGCATGCGCACTGGGCTATTTTAAGCCCGGCGCATGCGCAGTTCGTTAGAATCGGGGGCGCGCTTAATTTAAATAGAAGCCGCCCCCTTGGAGATACGCTGGGATACGCCGGGCCAAATACACTCCGCCGCCCCAAACTACGGAGCAAGTGTTTGGGGAATACAGCACTTGCTCCTGTAGGTTGGGGCGGCGGAGTGTAAATGGCTTACGCGCCGCCCGCCGGAAATCTACGAGAATATGGCCCAATGTGCCTGATGTTAAGTTGTGAAAGATAAATAAATAGAGTGATTTCTATTTTGTTAAAAAAATGTAACTGTAAATTTTTCTCCTGGTTACAGCGGTAATGGAGGAGGACAACATAAAAAATCTGCATACTAGAGACAATGGAACGATCTGGAATGATCTGGAACACAACAACAGGTACATTTTTAAATACATCTACATGCTTTCCCCATTGGAGGGCTTAGTGAACCCTAGACGCAAGCAGCACTAGTAAAATCCAGCATGTGGTGCAATGGATGAAACATATACTGTACACCCAACTCCATACCCACAGTTGATCCAGAGGAAGGCAAAAAACCCCAGCAGAGAATGATCCAATTTGCAATTGTCCATTTAAGCGACGCAGTGCCGAATCGCAAAAAGGGGCAAGGTCCTTAACCTGCTTAAATGGTCCGGGGCTTAAGTGGTTAAATATTGGCCTTGTGACTCTGCAAAAGTCCTCCGCATCCTAAACACATCCGTACACACGATCAGATTTTCAGACGGGATTTGTGTGACGACAGGCTGTTGTTGGAAAATCTGACCGTGTGTACGCTCCATCAGACAATTGTTGTCGGACTTTCCACCAACAAATGTTGGATAGCATGCTTTAAAAAATTTCTGACAACAAATGTGTTCTGTCGGATTATCCGATCGTGTGTACACAAGTCCGTCGGAAAAAACTCCAAAGTACAAAATTGCATGCTCGGAAGCAATGCTCACCATAACACAACATTAGCATAAGTTTTCCAAAGGGTGGTGTGACGAGACCCTTTCTCGCCCAGTTCTGCTCTCCCGACACTTCTCTGCTACTATTGAGTCAGCTTGCAGATTGCAACGTCTGATGGTCCAGTCATCCAAGGTTCCAGGATCCAAACTACAGCTATGTGCCGTTCAGACCCATTAAGAACAAACACCAGGCAGGCTGTATGTAAGTTCAAACAGGACTCTTTATTTTCAAGTACACAGCACACTTTTATACAGAATTTGGAACATCCCACCCCCAACAACCGCTTTCCCATTGGTCAATTGTAAATTATATGCAGTCTTCACTCAGGTCCTCCTTGACCATGCAAATGAGGACTTGAAATAGTCAACAGGGATTGGTCCAATAGCTTGGATAGAAAGACTTGTGTATTGAGACAGAAGCCCCAGGGGGTAATCAATGTACACAATAACCCGGTCTACTTAATTACTACCTCTGAGAGGTTACATTCCTTTTAGACAATAGAATGCTAATTCAATACAGCTGACAGGCTTCTGACCTTTAGAACAATACAAAGTCCCTTAGCGTAAACACATACATCTTCAAACACACATAATAGATTCAATTAACCTTCAATCCACAATTCTAGCCAGACGGACTGTCTCCGACAGAAGACACCCACACCTGATAATCACAAAGGCTTTAAACAGGCTTATCACATAATGGAAATGTCTCAGTATAGCTCTGTAACCACTCCATTACTCCAAGGTCCATGACAGATGGCGCTAAAGAGCTGAAAAAACACGTTGTTTTGTGTTTGTTGGCTAACAAATGTTTGCCGATTGTATGCAAGACAGTTCATGGCCAACTCCCTTTGGACAAAAGGCCTACTCTTTGTCCGCAAAAAAAATCCGATCGTGTGTACCAGGCTTCAGTCTGGCCAATAAACAGCTGGGAACAAGCACAAAGGCCAAAATCTCTGCAGAACAATATTGGATAAAAAAAAAATCACAGAGCATAGGTGGGCAATTCCTGCTGACATCTCAAACGCCAATGATAGCATTATTAGTAGGGAAGAAACACAGGAACTATGCTAAGCAGTCAGGGTAATGCTTAATAGGCCCATTCTAAATACCTGAGAGTACAACCACAAAGCAGGAAAAGCAAAATTTCCAACTGCAGTAATGCCGTGTACACATGACCAGTTTACTCGGCATGAAAAAAAATCTAAGTTTTTCCCAACGGGATTCCTCTCCAGCCTGCCTTGCATTCACAGGTTCAGGCCAAATCCCGCCCGTCCAAAGCGCGGTGACGTACAACGACGGCACTATAAAGAGGAGGTTCCATTGAAATGGCGCCACCCTTTGGGCTGCTTTTGCTGATCCTCGTGTTAGTAAAAGTTTGGTGAGAGACGATTAGCGCTTTTCAGTCTATTACAGCGTGATGAATGTGCTATCTCCATTATGAACGCTAGTTTTACCAGAACGTCTCACACTTGATTATGAGCATGCATGTTTTTCTCCCCTCGGAAAAGCATACACACGACCGGTTTTCGTGACGGGAAAAAGACCGTCGGGAATCCCGGCAGGAAAAAAGAGTTCTCTTTTTTTTCCCCGCAGTTTTTTTCATCGGGAAAACTGCGATGGAGCAAACACATGGCCGGTTTTCCCTGCCAATAGCTGTCACGGCAGTTTTCCCGTAGGGAAAATCGGTTGTGTGTATGAGGCATAAGGGTGTAGACCTGGGGTCTCCAAAAAATTTAAACAAAAAGGCCAGTTTACTGTCCTCCAGACTTAATGGGGGGGCCAGACTGTGGTCATTGGGAGTAGAAATTATTCTGGCTTCAGTAGGAGTAAAAAATGTATCTTTGGTATTGGGGGAGGAATAGTGCCCCATCATTGGTGTCAGTGGGAGGAAAGGTGGCCCATCATTAGTGTCAGTGGGAATAATATTGCCCCAGCATTGGTGTCAGTGGGAGGAATAGTGCCCCAGCATTGGTATCAGTGGGAGGAATAGTGCCCCAGCATTGGTATCAGTGGGAGGAATAGTGTCCCATCATTGGTATCAGTGGGAGGAATAGTGTCCCATCATTGGTATCAGTGGGAGGAATAGTGTCCCATCATTGGTATCAGTGGGAGGAATAGTGTCCCATCATTGGTATCAGTGGGAGGAATAGTGTCCCATCATTGGTATCAGTGGGAGGAATAGTGTCCCATCATTGGTATCAGTGAGAGGAATAGTGGTTTATTTTGATAACATTTTCAAACTTGCGCATTTCCTTCACTTTTCTATTTAGAATTGTGAATTCAAAAAAATTGGGATATTATTATAACAAAAAGTACATGTTTTTGTGTGTTTTTTTCAAAATTTTCTGTCTTTTTTGTTTATAGCGCAAAAAATAAAAACCACAGAGATGATCAAATACCACCAAAAGAAAGCTCTATTTGTGGGGGGTAAATGATAAAAAATATAATTTGGGTACAGTGTTGCACGACCGCGCAATTGTCATTCAAAATGTGTCAGCGCTAAAAGCTGAAAATTGGTCTGGGCAGGAAGGGGGTTTAAGTGCCCGGTAATGAAGTGGATAAAGCCCAATAATAGCAAGCATTGATCACAATTTAGGAGCTTTACTTGCTACTATTACAGCCAGCCTACATCAGATAAATAAAAATGTACAAAACTTGGAAGGGTCAGTAGGCAGTGGGCACTCATCTACACTGATCAAAATGAAGAGACGACAATATATACATTGGATATTTTAAGTAAAAAAATTCATGAAGTGATTTATGGAGGCAATTTATTCAGGTAATTGCTCACATTAAATCAATAATGTGTTTATATAATAATTTAGAATAAACAGAATTTTTTCTAATTCATTTTTACAGCTTGCATGAACGATTTGATGACATCACCAAAATTTCTCAGGGTTCATTTGGCCAAGTAATGAAAGGAAGAAAAAAACAAGAAGGCAGATACTATGCTATAAAAATAGTACCTCGGCGGAGAAAGTACGTTTTTTTTATGTGTATAATGAAAATCACCTGGCCTAGAATTATTTTACCAGCCCAAGCCGTTTATAGAGGTACTAAAAGTGATACTAAAGTCTTAATTTTTTTTCTTTAAAAATAACAAACATGTTATACTTACCTGCTCTGTGTAATGGATTTGCACAGAGCAGCTCAGATCCTTCTCTTCTCGGGTCCCTTGCCGGTGATCCTGGCCCCTCCCTCCTGTTGAGTGCCCCCACAGCAAACCGTTTGGTATGGGGGCACCCAAGCCGAGTCACAGCTCCCTGTGTGTTTCAGTTTCTCGAGAAACATCGCTGGATCGAGATGATCCTTAGGTAAGTATTAGGGAGGCTGCTGCACACAGAAGGTTTTTTATCTTAATGCATAGAATGCATCTTCTGCCTTTACAACCACTTTAAAGTGAACCTGAACTGCCTGCATGACATACTACAGGATGGCTGTTACTAACTTTTATAGCTAGAAAAGGCACGTGTGTGCCCTTCTGATTTAGTTTCACAATATCACTGGGTCTTAACTTCATGGCTAAGCTTCATTAACCGCCACTTTGGCCAAAGAGAGTACCTTTTTGGGAGATGGCTCTTAGCCATGGAAACTGTTTTTTTTGGTCTTGTGTTTAGGCTAAGGCTAGGCTCACACTTATGCAGTTTGCGGTTAATGTGTTTTTCTGGTGTATTCAGTGGTGCAACTTTTTATGCATGTTAATGCGTCTTTTATGCATTTTGTGTTTTTCGGGATGTTATGTTACTAGAGGGAGGCGTCTGTTGTAATGCAGGAAACGCAGTAAAAATGCATGTACACGTGTTTTGCATGCATTTTACCAAGAAATCAACCTACTGCGGGCAAAAAAAGTCCATGACCCTTTCCAAAAAATGCAGCCGCTAAAAGCACACAAATGTGAACCGTACGTGTTACGCCACAGGCATGGGCGTCCGCTCCATAGGGCAAGGGGGGCAAATGACCCCCCCCCCCCTGGAAAATCAAGAAGGTGTTAAAGAGTCTCGCGGCTGCGGGCTGTCTGAGCAGTCCTGGGCCGGATGTCACACAGGTACAGCGAGCCGAGTGAAGCCGCCTTCCCCTTCTGTGTTTATGTGTACACAAGGGGAGGGAACCTGCTGCCTGTGCCGCGCTGATGGCTGATCTGAAGTACTGAATGGGATGGGGGAGGGGGGTCCATCTGTGCTGAAGAGGGGTCTGTGCTTAAAGGGGGTCCATCTGTGCTAAATGGAGTGGTCTGTGCATAATGGGGGGTCCATCTGTACTGAATGGTGGGGTCTGTGCAGAATGGGGGGTCTGTGCTGAAGGGGGGGTCTGTACATTCTCAAGGCTATATTTATATGGGCGTTGAGTGAAGCTGAATTATCTCAAGAGCTATTTCACACTGCCAGCTGGCTGTGTTATCGCTAAAAAGCGGCATTTTACCATTGTTTTAGCTGCGCTATTTCGACCGTAGTGGGACTTTTTTGGCCGTTTTAAGGCCTGTGTGTATGTTTGGCAATGAATTCTGTACTGCCTCTTGTCGGCCGGGTTTTTGGTCTTATACCAATGGCGCTCTAGTGCCGACATTTCCTTTTAATGGTAGACAGGGAGGGACAATACCAGGGTTGGTTTTTTACCAGCCCTGTGGCGATTTTTAGATATTGTAAATGGAGCAACAATATTCAAAATTGTATTTAATTTAAGTTCCCACGCGTCTAACTTGGCTTCGAGGACAGAGAGACTTCTTTCAAAAGAGACCAGATCTTCATCCTCGGGATCGATATTTACACATGAATGAAAAGCTTCTGTAAATGCCAGGGTTTTGATGTCATGTAGCTTCCTGTAAGGTTCAGTTACCGCCATTGGTGGACCCGGGGAATTACGTTTAGGTATTTCATAGTTAAGGTTGGCTGACAAAAAAAAGTGGTCGGACCAGATCACCTGTTTTGAAAAAGTATTACATATCAGATTATTGGAACAAAATATGGCATCAAGCTGATGTCCTTTATCATGAGTCGGCCCAAAGGCGGTTTGCAAAAGACCCAGGGATTCCATATCTGCCAATACTTCTTGTCCCAATTTGTCGTGTTCTACATTTAGCCAGATATTAAAGTCCCCCATTAGAATGAAAAAATCACACAGAGTTAGGCAGCGTAGAGCAAAAGCTGAGAGCTCATTTGCAAAGGAGCTATCATAGCCAGGTGGACGGTAGACCGCTGCAAGCAAGAAGGAGAAGTTATTGTCTAGGTAACATCGGGTGAGGAGGTGCTCAGATGACTTAAAAGGTGCCAAAGAGACTTTTATACATGTTAGGTCCTCATTGTAAATCAGAGCCACCACCCTCCCCCCCTTTCTTGACTGGTCTACTTTTAACTAAAATCTTGTAATTCTCTGGCATGAGCTCGTCCAGATGAACCAGCCCTCCTGGGGAGAACCAAGTTTCAGTCAGGGCCATCAGGTGAAGGTCATTTTCAATAATTAAGTCATGAATCTGTGATGCATTCTTGTATGCTAAACGAGCATTGATCAGTCCCACCCGTGGAAGGTCGACCAAAGAATGTTTTTTTTTGGCTGAGTGTCTGAAAATCCCATTAGACAGACATTCTTTTTTTTTTTTTTTTTTTTTTTTTTTTTAAATATATTTGTATAAATATATTTGGATAATTGCACCCCCCCTCCCTCCCCTCATGGCTCCCAGGAGTCTCCTGCCCGTCCTATGAATTAACAGTACCATAAAGTAAGTATTGAATAAAGAGGTTGACCTCATTTATTCGGCCGAAGCAAAGGTAGAGATATGGAGAAGAGTAGGTCGAACACAGCTAGGAGAGATGCGGGGGGGGAGAGAAGTGCTATGTCTTACTAAACAGAAATGCAAGAGAGAGCAGAGAGTGACAACATCGCCGCGTAGTCATACCCTTACTCTCTCCGCGTAGCTCCATGTTTTTTTATATTCCTTCCATTTTCCCCATTTCTCCCTATGTTCGGTACTCCTCTCCAGATATCCATCCCTTAGCTCCTCTAGTCTATATGTTTCCTCCACTGCATCTATCCAACTCCAAATATGTGGGCTTTCCGTCTCCTGCCACTTTTTAGGGATAAGTCTCTTGGCAGCGTTTAAAAGGTGAGGGAGTAGGGACTGCTTGTATTTTTTTACGCCTTCTTGGCTGCAATGGAAGAGGACGGCCCATGGGTCTTTCTTGATCTCCTCTCCCGTTATAATCTTTATTTGGCTCAGTATTATGTCCCAATACGTTTGAATTTTAGGGCAATGCCACCATATATGGGCCATCGTTCCTCTTTCTAGGCAACCCCTCCAGCAGTCTGCGGTATAACCTACTTTGAATTTGTTTGCCTTATCAGGGGTAATATACCATCCTGAAAGGCACTTATAATTTACTTCAGCTGTCCGTATATCTATCTAAGTGTGAATTAATTGAGTAATCATTGAAACAGTATTTGCCCCCCTCATAACCCCCAACTCTCTTTCCCATTTGTCTATAAAAGGTGCTTCACCCCGAGATCCCAATTTAACCAGTAATCCGTACAATTTAGTGATGGTGCCCCTCGAATTTGTAGATTTACAAATTTTCTCCAGTGAAGTCAGCTCCGCCTCCGTCCGTAATGGACGGGGGAGGTGCCGCAGAAAGTGAGTCAACTGGAGATAATGCCACCTATTCAGATTCCAACAGTCCGTTTTGGCTTTCAAATCTCCATAGGTCATTATCTCTCCGTTTTTTATAATATCACCCAAGTGCACTGTGCTTCTCCTTATCCAATTTCCCCCTATTTTTTTTTCCCCGGGTGGGAAGTAGGGGTTTTCTTTTAGATTCATTAATGGGGAATTAAATTTCCCTTCTAATTGTGCCTGCGTCCTATCCCACATTCTTAAAGTGTCTTGTGTTATATCGTGTGTTTTGTGATCTAGTGCTCTGTATTGTGCAGGGATCCAAATAAGATTTTTCAGATTATTGTTTGTTAGCGCCTTCTCTATTTGTACCCACCTTTTGTCTATCCTATCCCTCGCCCACTCTACCGCCCGCGATAGGACCGCCGCCTTGTAGTAACTTTTAATGTCCGGGACTCCCAGGCCGCCAAGTAGCTTACCCTGTTTTATTATGGAGAGGGATAGTCTGTGTTTTTTATTTTTCCACACATAATTTAATAACAGGGTGTTGAGGATTCTCAGAAACTGCTGAGGAAGAGCAATTGGGAGTAATAAGAATTTATAGAGGATCTTTGGGACTACCACCATCTTTAACATATTTATGCGTCCAAACCAAGATATGGGTTTATTTATCGTTTTTTTTAATTCGTTCTTGATCTCATTTAATAAGGGGATATAGTTAATTTTGTACATCTTCTGTATTGTATTAGCAAGTTTTATTCCTAGGTACTTGAGTTCTTTGGTCCAAGGGTACGCGCATACTTCCTTGACCGAATTTATCTCTCTTTTATTTAAATTAATATTCAAGATCTCTGATTTGGTTACGTTAATTTTAAAGTTGGAGATAGCGCCGTATTGTTGCAATACTCTGGTGAGGTTGGGGATAGATTTAACTGGGTTGGTTACGTAAAATAGTATATCGTCGGCAAAGGCCGATAGTTTATGTTCCTCCCCTTCCACTCTCACTCCGTTGATGTCCGAATCGTTGCGAATGGTGGCCAGCAACGGCTCTAAAGATAGAATAAAGAGGAGGGGGGATAATGGACATCCCTGCCTTGTCCCGTTTTTCATCACAAATGATTCTGATAGAGAGCCATTTATTTTTATTTGTGCGGTAGGGTGGTGATATAATGTTTTTATCCAGCTGGACATCCTACTTCCTATTCCCATCACGGTGAGGGTTTCCATCATGAGCCCCCAGTCTACCCTGTCAAATGCTTTTTCGGCATCGACTGACAGGAGTAGACCTGGGGGCTCATTCTGCCTTATGGTCTGGAGTAAAAGGATTGCCCTTAGGCTGTTGTCTTTGCCCTCTCTGTTGGGGACAAAGCCTACCTGGTCGGGGTGCACCAATAAGTGCATAACCCCTTTCAGGCGGTCCGCCAGAATTTTTGCAAAGAGTTTAATATCTGTATTTAACAGAGAAATAGGTCTGTATCCCGAACAGAGAGAGCTATCCTTGCCTTCCTTTAATATTATCGCGACCACTGCCGCTGTAGCTCCCCTGCTAGTTTCAAATTCCGACCCCAGTCCGTTAAAATATTTACACAGCCTCGGTATCAGAATGTTACTAAATCTCTTGTAGTAGAAGGTGGAAAACCCGTCTGGCCCCGGACTCTTTCCACCCTTAGTGGAGTTTATGGCCCTTTTTATTTCTTCCTCAGTTATGGGGCGATCGATGGTAAGGCTTTCCATCTCCTCTAATCTAGGAAGTCCTGCATTATCAAGGAACGCACGTGTCTCAGTCTCCCTTTCCCCTTCCTGCCGTCTTGGGTGTTTTATAGTGTATAAGTCCTCATAATATTTTTTAAAAGTATCCGCAATATCACTAGTTGCATAAACTAATTCCCCATTTTTACCCTTGACTTTCTCGATATAATTCCTGGCTTTCTTTTTTTTGGGCCATTTTAGCTAAAAGTTTACTTGGTTTGTTTCCCCATAAATATCTCTCTTTGGATATACAGTTTAGTTTAAACCTTGCTTCTTGGTCCATGATCTCTTTAAGTAAATCTCTTTTTAAAATTAGTTTATGGTAAGTCTCTTTAAGTCCCTGCGCTTTATGTTCGCGTTCTAAGGTCTCTATCTCTTTCCTCAGGGTAATAGTATTTCTTTTTCTCTCGTTTTTTTTTTTTGCGTCCTCAGCGATTAAAATCCCTCTAATGTACGCTTTGTGCGTCTCCCAAAGGGTTGCGCTAGTAATACCCTCTGTATCATTCCTGAGGAAAAATTGTTTTAATTCTGCCTCCACCCTGCTTCCCCCACCTTCCTCATGGATCAGGCTGTCATCCAGGCGCCACATCGGCCGCTGACTCCTTTGTCTAGCTAAAATAATTTTCATAGAGACCGGAGCATGGTCTGATACAGTCATAATTCCAATTTCCGTCTCCATGATTGAGTCAATCAGCCTGTGGTCCGCTAGGATGTAGTCGATTCTAGAGTACGTCCCGTGGGGGGGGGAGAAAAACGTGTAATTATGTTCTTTTGGATGGTTAATTCGCCAAACATCCACTAGTTGGCATTCCTGGAGCTTATGTTTAATTCTCTGCAGATGCCCACTCTCTGTCTCCCTCCCGCGGGACGTACTATCATCAGTTGGGTTCAAAACAAAATTTAAATCACCCATCAGGATTATAAAACCCTCGGCAAAATTATTCAGTTTTCCCAGGATTTTGTTTAAATATTGAGTTGGACGTACGTTTGGGGCGTATATGTTAGCTAATGTGTACATAATATTATCGATTCTTAATTTAAGAAACAGGAATCTCCCTTCTGGATCCGACAACCTTGCCTCCAAGGTATACCCAAACCCTCTTTTAAACCCAATCGCTACTCCCCTTGCGCGTTTCGAGATGGAGTCAGCGTAGAACCAAATAGGGTATGCCGAGGAGTAGAGCTTGATGTTTGTATCCAGCGTCAAGTGGGATTCCTGAATAAAGACTATATCCGCTCTAAGTTGTTCGATCTCTGCTAAGACCTTTAATCTTTTTCCTACTGAGTTTAGTCCCTTTACATTATAGGATAGAAATTTTACCTCTGTCATTTCTGATAACTAAATCACCTCCTTTGACACAAAGGACTTTACAGGTAGATCCTGGGAGCCATGATCCCCTTCCCGCCCCCCTTTCCCTCCCTCCCCCCTTCCCATGTCCCCCCCCCCCACCTAGGCCTATCCATCGCCTCTGAACCGTAGGGATCCTCGATCTCCCCTACCCGTCGGTTCTCATGGATGAGGTTGAGCCTCCAAAACCATCCCTCCCTCCCATTTCCCCCCCCGAGGTATTCTTCTGGGGGTTGATCTTACATGGGTAGGGTACGGACCTGGCCTCCTTACTCCCCTTCTCAAACTCAGTCCCCCCCCTCCCTCCTTCCCCCCTTACCCCCCCTTCCTCCTTGGTCATCCTAACTCAACCTTCGTTACACCGCTTGAGGAAGCGGTCTGTAACAAATGAACTATTCATCCCAACCTGGGATCTCCAACACCGGCATGTCCAATTTGCGACAGAACCCTACCAAGTCCTCAGGAAATATCAACTTTGCAGAAATCCCTTCTTTACGGCCGATCAGACATGCCGGGAAACCCCATTGATACTTAATATTAAGCTGGCGCATCTGTTCCAGGAGAGGTTTGAGAGATCTTCTCCTGGCCAGAGTCTCCCAAGCCAAGTCCGTGAAGATCTGAATTTCAGTCCCGTCATAGCGTAAGGGGGCCTTTCTCCTGAGTTTTGTCCAGATCTCATCTTTGTCTTCGAAATGTCTGAACCTCACAATAATGTCCCTAGGCCATCTACCTTCTCCCTCTCTCATCTTTCCTACACGATGTACACGTTCCATTTTGAGGGAGCCCTCCGTGCCATTATCGAGGAGGGGGAGGAATAGGTCGTTAAGAATTTTTCTCAGGTCTTCCCCTTTCTCCTCCTTAATAGATCGCACCCTTAAATTTTGTCTTCTGTTACGGTTCTCTTGGTCCTCTAGTCGGTATTGTAACCACCTCTGGTTTTGTTTCATCGCCTGATGTTGGATTTTTAGGTCCATTAATTCTAAATCCTGTTTTTCCATTTTTTTTTCCACTTCCTCCACCCGTTCCAACAAATGGAATAAATCCTTTCTTAATGCGCTAATTTCTTCTTTTATCGCTGTTTCCACTCTTCCTAACATCCCATCCAGTTCCCCCCTTGTGGGGATATGAGTGTCCAGTCTGGGGTCGTCCTTTTGACTAACCTCGTGTTCACTTTCTATTGAGGTATCCGTGGTTGGGGTGACTGCCCCCCCTACACCCTTTTTAGTTGTACTAGTTTTTTCTGTTTTTTTTGACAGGCCTGGGCTCTTGGAATTCCCCTCAGATGTCATGTAGTGCCTGATCGTACTGGTGGGGGGATTATCTTTGGGGTTTTTTGGGGCGGCCCCCCTCGTAGACTTATTCATATTGTATTTCTTTGTCCCTCTGATACGTTTCCCCAGTTTGAACAGCAAGTGGTCGCCTCCCCGCCCCCCCCCCTTTTTTTTTTTTTAAGCGATGGTTTTATATTAATTTGGGAAGAGAGGATAATACCAAGCAGCTTTAACCTCACCTTCTGGGGGTTACACTGACGCTTTAGAGGGCCATGGGGTCATCTCCCATTTCTCAAACTATGGACAAGGGAGATCTTCCCACGCACATGCGTGCTTCAGTGGGGAAGTTTTACCCCCCACTGAACCAATATAGTAAACCAGACAGTGCTCAGAGCGTGGACACACAGTCAAATGGTGGGGGGTGGGGGACAAACAGCTGGAAAGATTAAATAAGTAAGTAAATGAATGGCGCCAATATCTCCACCCGTGCTTCAGGTCATACCCGTTGTGTTTTGACGGTATTTGGCACCAAGGGGGATATAATGTCTCTAGTCAGCCGGGGCCCTTACAGCCGCACGCCCTTGCTGATGTCCTCAATATTTATGGGATATTATTAATATACAAATTAACCGTCCGTGGATTTTTACTTCTTATGATGCGTTCAGAGACAGACTGTGTAATGGTTATAAGTTGTATCTTAATGGGTGCTGGGCGGCTGAGCCTCACAATGTGCCCAGAACAGTATTGTAGAAATTAGTTCAGACTAGTTCAAACTGTTTACCATAACCAATTGCTCTGGCTAAATTGCATGAATTGCATATAGGATGAGCCTTACATTGCAGTGGTATGCTTGATTTTCTTACCACCTCATCCTGCTGTCAGGGCACAATCCCAAGTTGATCACAGAGATTTACCTCCCTAGTCCCATGTCATTTTAATAGGAGAAGGATAAGCAAAGGGTTGATATTACCTGGGAGGTGAATTTTTTTCCTGTTGCACAGCTGGATGTTTAAAAGCAGCAAATATCACGGCAGGCAGAGGGTGTAACGGTCGGCTGCTTTATGAATGGAGGCGCCCGTGCCTTCCTCTGCACTATACCGTGCCTACCTTCTCCTCGGGGGGGGCTGTGGTTTAGGGGGAGGCTGGGTTCCTGGAGAGCGGCGTTCCTGGGGAGCGGCGTGGAGCAGCGTGTCGGGTGTCCGGCGTACTCAGCCCCTAACAGCTCCGCAGACTCCCGCTCTGCATCGTAGCTGCTGCTGCTGCCGAGACGCCGTCGGATCTCCCTCCTTCCATCTTCCGCTCACAGCTCAGGCCCGTAGCATGGGGAAGCCCTCCCTCAGACGTGCGTGCTTCACGTGCACCACGTCATGGCCAGAGCACGTTGTTGTTATGTTTGTGGCCTCGTAGTAGTGAGTGTGTAAAGGAGTAGACAGACATTCTTAGCCTCATTAGAAATGGTACAATCCACATGATTTAGTTGAGTCAATTGCATCTTACTGTAAAAACGGCAGGGTGCCGTCAGCTCTGGAGATGGTGTCCTTAAGGCGTGGTCCACGTGGGGCTGCATTGGGTCAGCATGGTGTGCCGGGGCTGGACCCGCCCGGACCCAGACGGGCCCGGACGGGCTTGCCTCTGGCGCGCCTCCGGCGCCCCAGCGGCGTGCCCGTGGGACGCGCGGGCGCCCGGACTTTTGTGGATGGCAGAGGAGGCAGGCCAGCAGGCTTCCGGGTCACGTTGGAAGAAGGGGTCGGCGTTGCTGTGGCAACCTGACTGTGGCAGCAGGGCAAGATGGCAGAGGCACCGTGCGGCACAGCGGTAGCAGAGTCCCAGTAACAGAGGGTGAGTAGCGGGACGTCAGATCACAGGCCCAGCATAGAATCACAAACCACCAGTGCTTTAGGAGTCGGGACGCGCGGGCGCCAGGACTTTTGTGGATGGGAGAGGAGGCGGGCCAGCAGGCTTCCGGGTCACGTTGGAAGAAGGTGTCGGCTTTGCTGTGGCAACCCGACCACGGCAGCAAGGCAAGATGGCAGAGGCACCGTGTGGCACAGCGGTAGCAGAGTCCCAGTAACAGAGGGTGAGTAGCGGGATGTCAGATCACAGGCCCAGCATAGAAACCACCAGTGCTTCAGAATATGTTATTCTTGTCACCATTTTCATCCATGTGACTGTTATTTTTGCATTCCATTGGCTATCATTGCTGAAATCAAGTCATTCTAACAAATAACAATATTTTTAGGTTAGTAAATTGTGCCTTTAGTCTCTGAATCTATCAATAAATCCATTGTGCAGTATTTGCAGCTGAAGTTATGTGCAAATCTTGTATTTACCCTTCAAAAGTTGAGCTTGGCTGCTCCCTCTTCCTGCTCCCTAAATCTCCCAATTCGTTAATGAGGCCACCGAAGTAAAAGGACAAACAGAGTGGCTTGAGTGGTGAAAGGTTTTACAGGAGAAATCAAGATTTTCATATCATTTTAGCCACCGGTGTCTCTGGATTCTATGTTATTATCGCTAGAATATACCGTATATACAGTGGGGAATCGAAAGTTTGGGCACCCCAGGTAAAAATTTGTATTAATGTGCATAACGAAGCCAAGGAAAGATGGAAAAATCTCCAAAATGCATCAAATTACAGATTAGACATTCTTATAATATGTCAAAAAAGTTAGATTTTATTTTCATCATTTACACTTTCAAAATTACAGAAAAAAATGGCATCTGCAAAGGTTTGGGCACCCTGCAGAATTTATAGCATGCACTGCCCCCTTTGCAAAGCTGAGACCTGCCAGTGTCATGAACTGTTCTCAATCATCGTCTGGGAAGACCAGGTCATGTCAATCTCAAAGGTTTTAAAAGCCCAGACTCATCTGACCCTCCCCCAACAATCAGCACCATGGGTTCTTCTAAGCAGTTGTCTAGAAAACTGAAAGTGAAAATGGTTGTCGCTCACAAAGCTGGAAAAGCTATAAGAAGATTGCAAAGCGTTTTCCGATGTCAATATCCTCTGTTCGGAATGTAATTAAGAAATGGCAGTCATCAGAAACAGTGGAAGTTAAAGCAAGATCTGGAAGACCAAGAAAAATATCAGACAGAACAGCTCGCAGGATTGTGAGAAAAGCAATTCAAAACCCACGTTTGACGGCACAATCCCTCCAAAAAGCGTTTACAAGCTGTGATACTTGCCAAAGGGGGCAGTACAAGATATTAACTCTGCAGGGTGCCCAAACTTTTGCAGACGCAATTTTTTGTTTTTCTATCATTTTGAAAGTGTAAATGATGGAAATAAAATCTAACTTTTTTTGACATATTATAAGAATGTCTAATCTGTAATTTGATGCCTTTTGGAGATTTTTCCATCTTTCCTTGGCTTCGTTATGCACATTAATACAAATTTTTACCTGGGGTGCCCAAACTTTCAATCCCCACTGTACTCGAGTATAAGCCGACCCGAATATAACCCGAGGCATCTAATTTTACCACAAAAAAACTGGGAAAACTTATTGACTCGAGTATAAGCCTAGGGTGTCCGTCTGCATGCCTCACTGTGTCCATGCCTCACTGTGCCTCACTTTGCCTCACTGTGTCCATGCCTCACTGTGCCCATACCTCATTGTGTCCATTCCTCACTGTGTCCATGCCTCACTGTGTCCATGCCTCGCTGTGTCCATGCCTCTCTGTGCCCATACCTCACTGTGCCCATACCTCACTGTGTCCATGCCTCACTGTGCCCATACCTCACTGTGTCTCACTTTGCCTCACTGTGTCCATGGGGCTACATGTGTGCCAAGATCCGGCCAGTACTGGGTCGCCAAATTCACCAGAGAAATGAACGTTTAACATGGGAGTCTATGGAAGGGGTTGCCCAAATTTGAAAAATTGGTGCTCCCCGGCCGTAGGTCCTCCGGACAACAAACTTTGTACACTTGTAGAGGAAGAGTGGAGCTACATGTGTGCCAAGTTTGGGGTCAAGGTGACCTACGGCCGCCCGGTATGGGAGATCCCGGCCGGGAGATCTGGCGCAAAAAGGTGACTCGAGTATAAGCCGAGGGGGGCATTTTCAGCACAAAAAAAAAATGTGCTGAAAAACTCGGCTTATACTCGAGTATATACAGTAACCTCTTCTTATGTATTTCTTTTCATTTGAATTGCCCATATTTGTAACAGGTTTACTTTATTAGGAACACAGAGGTGAAACATCGGGAACCATAAATGCAGACCAAAATTTACAGAAAATGCAAACATAAAAAGGCCTTTTACGTCATGTGTTCATTTTTATTATGTTTACTAATTATGTATTATACTTTTTAATATTTTTTTATTTACACTGTATGTTTTATTTTCTTTGCAGTGATGAAAAAAGAATTATTAAAGAAGTCGAGGCTTTAGAATGTCTTAAACATGAAAATATTGTTTGCTGCTACAGTTCTTGGTGGGGAGAGATTGCAGTCAGCAGCTTAGATGGGAGCGAAGAGGATACTGTTCCCATCTCAGACAGCATGGAGAGCAACAGTAGTTTAATCAAGTAGGTACCGTAATCAAACCGCAACAATGTGTATTTCTAATTTTTCAAAACCATGGTTAACATCTACAGCACATATGTCAAACGCAACATCTGGGGTTCGAAATCCTCCCCCCCCCCCCCCCGGGCCTTGTCATGTGGCCCTTGCACCCATTTTTGCAGCCATCTCCGGCTCTCACCCTCCATTCGCCCCTGTCACTTGTAAACACAGAAGCCATCTGTATGTACATGGGATAGCTTTGCTCTCAGGGGCTCTCAGAACTAACATGCTCACTGTGGGGGCAGACCTCAAAATCTGAGGTACAGAGGTACAGAGCCAGGCAAGGTAGGAGAGAGAAAGTGAGGAAGCTTTGGGGGGGGGGGGTTGAACACTGTGCATAGATCACCCCTAAATCCTGCACTCTGTACACAGCACACCCCTGAACTTTGCACTCTGTGCACAGCGCACTCCTGAACCCTGAACTCTGTGCATAGCGCACTCCTGAACCCTGCACTCTGTGCATAGCGCACTCCTGAACCCTGCACTCTGTGCATAGCGCACTCCTGAGCCCTGCACTCTGTGCATAGCGCACTCCTGAGCCCTACACTCTGTACACTCTGATCCTGCAAGTAGCACACTTCCTGTCTTCGGGTGACGACACTCACTGGCTGTACTGTATCTATGGTGGAAATACTCTTTTGATTTGGACTACAAACACCTCCCCCTTTCCATATTACCATTGAATAAGGCAGGCGCTGATAAATTTGCTTTGAATCTAGGAACTAGCTAAAAAAAAGTTAGGAGTCAGTTTTTTGCCTACTGGGTATTTTCACCCTTTTCCTGCCCAGGCCATTTTTTAGCTTTCAGCGCTGTCACACTTTGACAATTTTTTCACACAAAAAGAGTTTTCTTTTGATGGTATTTAACCACTTAAGGACCGCCTCCTGCACATATACGTTGGCAGAATGGCACGGGTGGGAACAAGCACGTACCTGTACGTCTTTAAGTGCCCAGCCATGGGCCGCGGGCCCCCGTACCGGTCCAAAGCTCTGTGACCGCGGCTGCGGGACCCGCGGACCCGATCGCTGCCCGAGTCCTGCGATCGGTCCCCGGAGCTGACGAACGGGGAGAGGTGTGTGTAAACACAGCTTTCCCGTTCTTCACAGTGGCGCTGTCATTGATCATCTGTTCCCTAAAATAGGGAAAGGCGATTAATGACGTCACACGTCCAGCCCTGCCCCCCTACAGTTAGAAACACAGATGAGGTCACACTTAACCCCTTCAGCACCTCCTAGTGGTTAACTCCCAAACTGCAATTGTCATTTTCACAGTAAACAATGCATTTTTATAGCATTTTTTGCTGTGAAAATGACAATGGTACCAAAAATGTGTCAAAATTGTCCGAAGTGTCCGCCATAATGTCGCAGTCACGAAAAAAAATTCCGCAAACCAATCGATAAACGCTTATTGAGATTTTTTTTTACCAAAAATATGTAGAAGAATACGTATCGGCCTAAACTGAGGAAAAAACTTTTTTTTTTATATTTTTGGGGGATATTTATTATAGCAAAAAGTAAAAAAAAATATAATTTTTTTCAAAATTGACGCTCTATTTTTGTTTATAGCGCAAAAAATAAAAACCGCAGAGGTGATCAAATACCACCAAATGAAAGCTCTATTTGTGGGAAAAAAGGACGTCAACTTTGTTTGGGAGCCACGTCGCACGACCGCGCAATTGTCAGTTAAAGCGACGCAGTGCCGAATCGCAAAAAGGGGCCTGGTCCTTTACCTGCATTTTGGTCCGGGTCTTAAGTGGTTAAGCACCAGTGGGTTTTTTTATTTTTTACTAATCAAACAAAAATAATGTGATAATTCAAACTTAGAATCAACTAGCATGAGTAATTATGAACATTGTGCTATTGTTGGATTGAAATCATTGAAGACGAACAGGTTGCCCTATTCGCAATACATTTCAATGAGTCCCAGTGAAAAAAAAAAAATGAGAAAAATGAAAAAACAAAGGACGCATCAGATGGTGGTTTGGTGGCTAAAAATACACTGCTCTCCTTCAAATACAATAGTGACATCAAACCAAAGGGAACCATAGAACAGTGAAAAGATAGAAAGGAAATCCTCCACCTTCCAAACAAACTGCCTCTTACCGAAAGGGAAGATCCCAACCAGAGATCTTCTGTTGGCGTGTGGCTTTCTACCCAGCCCAGGGGTCTATGCAGCAAGATATCCTGGTATCCGATAGATCTCCCACCACTCACAGATGGTCAATAGTGATTATAGCCAAGGTGAGGAAGGAAAGAAGGCTGACCTAGCGTAATCCAGTAAAACAATTTAATATAAAAAAATGTAAATCGCACTTACAATAAGTAGATAAAAATTTGCATGTGAAAATATGTAGCCGGGACACTCCGGGACACTGTATGTAGTGATGACGTCATCACTACATACATGGGTAGCGGCGTGCTGACGTCATCACTACATACATGGGTAGCGGCGTGCTGACGTCATCACTACATACAGTGTCCCGGAGTGAACGGGCTGTATTAGCCGGCCGGCTACACATTTTCACATGCAAATTTTTATCTACTTATTGTAAGTGCGATTTAATTTTTTTTTTATATTAAATTGTTTTACTGGATTACGCTAGGTCAGCCTTCTTTCCTCCCAAAAGGGAGTCCCATTAATCTCTTGATCCGTGGAATTTAAAATTCTATGTCCCTCTTTTGTTATCCTCCAACCATTTTTCTACACTTATTGGTGAATCAAAGAAATGTGTCCCATCCGGTGTGGTTACTTGCAAACGAGCAGGGTATAACAACGCATATGTAATCTTATGTTGCTGAAGGATTTGTTTAATCGGCCTAAAGGCTGCTCTTTGTCTCTGAAGGTCTGGAGAGAAATCCTGATAAAATGACATTTTTGCCCCATTGTAAACAATTTCCCCCTTTTCTCTGGCCTTTTGGAGCAGCCTTGCTATGTCTCTGTAACTAAGCATTTTTATAAGCAAAGGTCTCGGATATTCACTTGCCTGGCAGGGTTTGAAGTGGACTCGATGGGCTCGTTCAATACAGAAAAATGATGAAAAAGATGTAGCCCCGAATGTCTCCCTAAACCATCCCTCCAGAAATGCTACCGGATCGGCTCCCTCACTCCGTTCGGTCATGCATATTATTCTAATGTTACTTCTGCGATTTCTGTTCTCTAATTCATCGATTTTAGCGGCCTGTTTATCCATTTGTTTCTTCAGTTCCAAGACTTATTTTTTGAACGGGAGTAGGATGTCCTCCGCTGCACTTACTCTCTCTTCCAAAGCAGCGGTTCTTTCTACTGTTTTCCTCAACTTCCCCCCCATATAGTTTTTTAACTTATTTTGTTGAGCCCCCGATAGTCCACACAAGGTCGTAGGGAGTGGTCCTTTTTCTCAATGAAAAATATTCCTGCTCCTGCTGGGGAGGTAGAGGGTCAGATGAACCCCTTTTTCAAGTTTTCTTGGATATACTCTTTTAGTGCCTCCTGTTCTCGTTCAGCAAGGGGGAAGATTCCACCGAAAGGGATTTCAGACCCTGGAAGCAGTTCAATTGAGCAGTCGTATGGTTGATGCGGGGGAAGAGTATCAGCCCCTCGCTTACTAAAGACATCCAGGAACTCATGGTAGGGTTCAGGTGCAAAACAAAATATAACTAGTGACTATAGTAGTAGAAAACCCAAAATCATAATAAATGTAGCTGAACGCTAACAGGGTGAAAAATGAATAAGGGTCTGTGTGACCTTATTTGCAAAGTACTACAAACCGCTGTATGAAATAAAAAGTGAATGGATATCAATCCATGTAAAATGTAAACAAACAGTCCTTGAAAAGTGACACTGGTGATATTGTAATGGACAACCAACAATGTCCATATGAATCAAAAGATCCCCAACGTGCAGATATTCCACAACATCCAGAAAGGAGTGGTGATAGAAAAGTGCTTCCACCTGAATAACACACTGCCGCTTACCAAATGGACATGATCTCTTAGTTATAGGAGATCAGTTAGCGCATGTAGCAATTATCCCAGCCTGGGATCTCCTCAGAAAGATCTCACTTGCATGGATGACAACTCGTGCAGTGTACCGATTCGGGATATGCCATATAAAATAAAAAACTCACATAGCATAAAAGCCTTTTAAAATGTTTTATCAAAATCATAAAGGTGTGCACTTACATAAATAAGTAAACTGGTAGCATGTAAACAATCGAGCCGGCCGGCTCCTCGATCTAGCAGCCTGTATCTTCCGGGTCTAGCGTGTGACGCGGTGACGTCAGAACGTCGCTCTCCCAACATTTCGTCACTAGAGGGACGTGGTCACGGGATATGGGCAGCATCCTCATTCACCGTTTAAATAAACAAAATAAATGGCTAAGCCTCGCTGTGAGTCCCAAAAAGGCTGTTTAAACGCCATTTTAACGAATGGAAAGGATCTAATCCATCTCCAAATAGATAAATGGATGGGCAAACTAAAAATAGGAAACAGACAACCTTGCTATAATCCCATAGGCAGCAGCATTCTTAAATAACAAGAATAAAAGACAAAAATTTATTATAAGTTAAAAGTGGCAAAAAAGGGGTCCAATGTATAACATTTGACATAATCCACTCTGAACAAAGTGTGAACATATTAGTATATATTGAAAGCTGCCAATCATGTATGCAAACACTAACATGTTATTCACACCATGTCATAAATCGGGCCCCAAAAAAAGATTTAAAAATTTGCACCCAAAAAATTAGGAAATACATATAAAAAATATATAAAAAATAAATTTCATAAAAAACATATTATGGAGAATAGCTGTTTAACCACTTGACCACTGGGCACTTAAACCCCCTCCCTAACCAGATCAATTTTCAGCTTTCGGTGCTCTCACAATTTGAATGACAATTACTCAGTCATACAACACTGTACCCATATGAAATTTTTGTCCTTTTTTTCACACACATAGTGCTTTCTTTTGGTGGTATTTAATCACGGTTGGTTTTTTTTTTGCGCTATAAAAGAAAAAAGACTGAAAATTCTGTTAAAAAAATGAATTTTTCTCGTTTCTGTTATAAAATTTTGAAAATTTGTAATTTTTCTTCATAAATTTTGACCAAAATGTATACTGCTACATATCTTTGGTAAAAATAAGTACAAATTGGTGGATATTATTTGGTCTTTGTGAAAGTTATAGAGTCCACAAGCTATGGTGCCAATATCTGAAAATTGATCACACTTGAAGTACTGACGGCCCATCTAATTTCTTGAGACCCTATCATGCCAGAAAAGTACAAATACCCCCCAAATGACCCTTTTTTGTAAAGAAGACATTCCAAGGTATTTAGAAAGAGGCATGGTGAGTTTTTTTAAGTTGTCATTTTTTCCCACAATTCTTTGCAAAAATCTAGAGTTTTTTATTTTCTCACTAAATTTTCATATTAGCAGGTTATTTCTCACACACAGCATATGCATACCACAAATTACACCCCAAAACACATTCTGCTGTTCCTCCTGAGTATGGCGATACCACACGTGTGAGACTTTTACACAGCGTGGCCACATACAGAGGCCCAACATGCAGGGAGCACCTTCAGGCGTTCTGGAGCACCCAGGCCAATTTTGCCATTTCTCCCCTACATGTAAAAATCATCATTTATTTGCTAGAAAATTACATAGAACCCCAAAACATTATATATGCTTTTTTAGCAAAGACCCTAGAGAATACAATGGCGGTCGTTACAACTTTTTATCTCGCACGGTATTTGCGCAGCAATTATTTGAACGCGTTTTTTTTTTTCAATAAAATGTTTTGTGTTAAAAAAAAGCAAAACAGTAAAGTTAGCCCAATGTTTTGCATTATAGGAACGATGAAGTTACGCTGAGTAAATAGATACCTAACATGTCACCCTTCAAAATTGCACCCGCTTGTGGAATGGCGTCAAACTTTACTACTTAAAAATACCCATAGGCGACGATTTAATTTTTTGCATGCGAGCACACGGGCACAGGGGCGCTTTAAAAAAAAATTGTATTGTTCATTTTACTTTATTTATTTTAGTTTGACACTTTTTTTCCCCAAAAATAAATTGTTTGATCACTTTTATTCCTATTACAAGGAATGTAAACATCCCTTGTAATAGGAATATAGCATGACAGGTCCTCTTTACAGTGATATATGGGGTCAACAAGACCCCACATCTCACCTCTAGGCTGGGAAGCCTGAAATAAAAATAAAATAAAAATGATCCTGGCTTTGATCGTAGCAGTGAGTCGGTAGAAGCACCGGAGGGTGGCGGGTAGGGGGGGACGTCCCCTCTCGCCTCCCGTAAGAATGATCAATCGGCGGAACAGCCGCTATGATCGTTCTTATGGTGTAGGGAATCGCCGGCTGAAAAAGCCGATATCTGAATGATGCCTGTAGCTGCACCCATCATTCAAAGTCAAGGACGTCATATGACGGCCGGCTGCGGGAAGTGGTTGAACCCATTTTTTTAAACACAAAGTTGTCTATTTATACATTATTTCTAACACGTAGCATGTACATACCAAAAATGACACCCCAAAATAGATTCTGCTACTCCTCCTGAGTATGGCGATACCACATGTGTGAGACTTCCACTGCCTGGCCACATACAGAGGCCAAGTATGGCCGGGTATTGCCGGGTATCGCCGAGTATGGCCGAGTATGGCAGGGTATTGCAGGGTATTGTTGGGTATTGCAGGGTATTGCAGAGTATTGCAGGGCATTGCAGAGTATTGTAGGGTATTGCGGGTTATTGCAGAGTATTGCGGCGTATTGCAGGGTGTTGCAGGGTATTTGTATTGCAGAGTATTTGCCAGGGTATTGTGTATTGCAGGGTATTGTAACATCTATGATGCTACTTCTCTGATACAAACCCCGTTCTGTCCTATTCAGACAGCTGCGCTTAGTTTTGCAAGTTACCCGCGTCACTTCCGGTGCGCGGGCATGTGCGTTCCACGCTGGAACGCGGAAGTGCGACCAGCGTCTTTTCCAAATTTCCCTGCGAATTCGCGGCTATTTAAACCCCCAGAGATGACGGCAGGGTGTTCCGTTATTTTGTCGGATACCTGCCGTCACCTTGGAACACCCTGTCTACACGCTCCACCTGAGACGCCTTCAGAGACCAGTCCTCATCTTCAGCCACCAGCGCTTGGACAGCACAGACCTCAGAGGACTTTACCTGACATCCACTGACCCTTCTAAAACATCTTCACTGCTGACAACCTCTATACAAACAGGATCTTAATGCCCATGGACTACTGCTCTCAGCAGAACCGCAAGTATCTTTGATAATCAATCTGTTTACCTGTCAGTATTGTCACAACTTACATATCCCCATGGACTACTGCTCTCAGCAGAACCTCAAGTATCTTGATATTTAATCTGATTATCTACCAACATTGTTACTAGTTACATTGGTGATTACTGAGGTCTCACACTACTTATGTCTCATGATATTTATGGACTATATCTATATCTATTATCCACTCTAATGTGAAGTAACATTATAGTTCCTATCTACTGTGGATGTCTATCTTCTAATATCAATATCCCAATACCTGCTTTATAGTCCACATAAAAGAGTATGCTCATTATTATTTTCTCTTCAGCTTATGAGGTAATAAGCTAGTTTAAGTTGGTATCGGTTAGAGGATATGATGATTTAACCCCAAACTTTCTAAACTGAATTGAGAGTGACCTGGTGGTTAGACCTGACAAGCCTCTGCAGCTGCGATCCAAACACAATAAATAACATTCCACGGCAGTAAATAAAAACATTCCTTACATAATAACGGAACCTTAATAAAGAAAATTGTTGTTATGGAACCAGCAGAGCTTGCAAACCACCTTGTTGGACTTTCACAAAGAGTCGATAACCTTACAGCCACTATGAACGAACTTCGCCTAGAAAATGATACTTTGCGCAACCAAAATTTTGTCCAAGCTAGGGACAGGCCTGAACCTAAGGTCTGCGCCCCAGAACCATTTTCAGGAGACCGAAAAATTTTCCGTCAGTTTATTAGCTCCTGTCGTCTCATGTTTGATTTGCGCCCACGAACCTATTATTCAGACAGGGTTCGCATTCTCACCCTTATCTCCTATTTAAAGGGAGAACCTAGGCTCTGGGCTGACGCATATCTGCTTGAACATGGTGAATTACTTGGTGCTTTCGAGACCTTTTTGGATGAGATGTCACTTCTATATGAAGATCCTAATAGGCAGCTAACAGCGGAAAATAATATTAGGAGCCTTAAACAAGGGAAGAGACCAGTGGAGGAGTTCATATCTGAATTTAAATGTTGGTGTAGAGAAACTCAGTGGACTGATATATCCTTACGAAACCAATTCAGACTTGGTTTGTCTGAATCTATGAAGGATGAATTAGCACGTGTGGAACTCCCTGCAACTCTAGAAGAGCTTATGCATCTTTCACTCACCATAGACCGACGCCTCAGAGAGAGGAAGACTGAAAGAGGCAACACCTACTTACCTCCCCAATTCAGAAGGTCTAAATCACCACCAAAGGAGGTTCCCATGGAACTGGGAGCTGTCAAGGGCCCTCTGTCACAAGCTGAGAAACAGCGCCGTAGAGCTCATAACCTCTGTCTATATTGCGCAGCTCCAGATCACTTAGTCTCCACCTGCCCACTCCTAAGGAGGAACATTGAAGGTAACATATCTAATATATGTAAAACCATTCCACCTAGAAGTACCACTAATCGTTTCATTTATGTCTCCCTTACCTTACAGTGGGACCAAGATAGAATCACTATCAACGCAATGATCGACACCGGTGCCTGTGGCAACTTTATTGATTTAAATATTGTGAATGAAAATAAAATTCCCTGTGTGCTTAAACAAAATCCACTCTCTGTCACTTTTATTGATGGTTCTACCTCTTCTTCTGGCCCAATTTCCTCTCAGACTTCACCTCTACTGGTCACTTCTGGGAATAACCATACATACGGAGATGTTATCCCATCTCCTATATTCCCAATTGTTCTTGGTCTACCCTGGTTATTATGCCACCAACCAACTTTCCTTTGGTCTAACCACTCTCTCAATTTAAACTCCACCTTCTGTCAAAGTAATTGTTACCCAAAACATACCATTCTCTCCACAGAAGTAAGCTGTAAAGATTTACCTGATTACATACAGGATTTTTTAGATGTATTCAGTAAAATTAACGCGGACATTCTTCCCCCTCATCGTATATACGACTGCCCTATTGATTTAAATCCAGACAGTCCAATCCCTACCGCTCGTATCTATCCGCTCTCACAACCAGAACTTGAACATCTTAAGGTCTACCTAGACGAAAATTTAAAGAAGGGCTTTATTAGACCTTCCACTTCACCAGCAAGTGCTGCCATGTTCTTTGTCAAAAACAAGGATGGATCTTTACGCCCTATCATTGACTACAGAGCCTTAAACACTATTACCATAAAGAATCGATACCCACTCCCTCTCATTCCGGAACTTATCGAACGTCTTCAAACTTCAAAAATTTTCACAAAACTAGATCTTAGAGGAGCCTACAACTTAATCAGGATTCGTCCAGGAGACGAATGGAAGACCGCTTTCAAAACCCGCTATGGACTCTATGAATACACTGTTATGCCATTTGGGTTATGTAATGCACCCGCGACATTCCAATGGTTCATAAATGACATCTTTAGAGATTTGCTTGACATCTGTGTGGTAATATACCTGGACGATATATTGATTTATTCCGATTCAATTGAAGAACATATCAAACATGTTCGATGGGTTCTAGCTAGGCTTAGAACGCATTCTTTATATGCCAAGCTGGAGAAATGCGTTTTCGGCCAGTCTAGCATTTCATTCCTTGGGTACCAAATTACACCTGACGGTATCCAGATGGACCGCTCAAAGGTGGATTGTATCATTTCTTGGCCAATTCCTCAATCAAGGAAAGCTCTTCAACGCTTCCTTGGTTTTTCCAACTACTATCGTAAATTCATAAAAAACTTCTCAGCTATTGTCAAACCTTTAAGTGCCCTCACCAGCACCAAGACACCCTTTTCCTGGACTAAGGAAGCCCAGGAATCCTTTGACTCTCTTAAACTCTCCTATACTACAGCCCCAATTCTAGAACTACCTAACCCACAGTATCATTTCACCGTGGAAGTGGATGCCTCCCATTATGCATTAGGTGCTATTCTTTCACAACGTCCAACCCTCTCCGAACCACTTCATCCTGTTGCATTTTACTCCAGGACCCTATCACCAGCGGAAAAAAATTATCCTATTGGAGAAAAGGAACTTCTTGCAATCAAAGACGCTTTACAAAACTGGAGACATTTATTAGAAGGTTCTACACACCCAATAACCATTCTCACGGATCACCGTAATTTACAACATCTAAAGACTTGTAAGACACTCTCAGCCCGCCAAGTCAGATGGAGTCTTTTTTTTGACAGGTTTGATTTTTACATATCCTACAGACCTGGTTCACAAAACGTGAAGGCTGACTCTCTTTCACGATTGCATGAGGATCAAAACACTGAGATTCCTCCACTCTCTGTTATTCCATCTAATAGATTCATTGGAGTTTACACCTCTTTCAGACAATTAATCTCACAATCACTCACTGCAGATACCACCTCTCTACCAAAGGATCTTACCAAATCTTCAGATGGTGTCTACACTTACAACAACAAAATCTATGTTCCTCCTAATTTACAGCTCCTATTACTTAAACATCTTCATGATTCACCTTTAGCAGGTCACCCTGGGATCAACAAGACTACTCATCTTGTTAAGAGAGACTATTGGTGGCCCAACCTTTCTAAAATGATTTACGACTATGTGACGTCATGTGAGATTTGTGCTCGAAACAAGCATTCCAAGAAACCTCCATTTGGTCTACTTACCTCTATTCCAATACCTAAAAGACCATGGGATGTTTTGTCGATCGACTTTATAGTTGATTTGCCTAGATCAAACGGTGACAATACCATCATGGTCACAGTAGATCTACTCACGAAGATGGCACATTTCATCCCCCTGAGGAAATTACCAACTTCCCTTGAGACAGCAAATGCCTTCATTTCCAATATCCTTAAAATTCATGGACTTCCCTCTCAAATAATCTCTGATCGTGGTTCCCAATTCATTTCTAGATTTTGGAAGACCCTCTGTAAAAGTCTACAAATCGACCATCGAATGTCCACTGCCTACCATCCGCAAACCAACGGTCAAACAGAACGCCTCAATCAGATCCTTGAACAGTATCTAAGATGCTACTGTACACATCTACAAGACGATTGGTATCAATTACTTCCATTAGCCGAATTCTCATATAACAACTCAACCAGTTCTTCATCCAGATTCACACCTTTTTTTGCCAATTATGGTTTTCACCCAAACAGTTTACCAACCAGCTACCCCCCAAACGCTGTTCCAGCAGTTGATGATTACCTTTCTACTCTTAAAACTACTTTGACTACTCTACGTTCCAACTTGGAGATCGCTCAACAAAGACAAAAGAAGAATTATGATGCTCACAGGTCAACACCTCCTGAATATAAGGTTGGAGATTTGGTTTGGCTATCCACACGTAATCTTCATTTTAAATTACCCTCAAAGAAGTTAGGCACGCAATTCACGGGACCTTTCCAGATCACCCATTTGATTAACCCTAATGCTGTTAGATTGCTTCTACCCACAGATTGGAAGATACATTCGTCTTTCCATGTCTCTTTAATTAAACCTTATATTCCTAACCCATTCCCTAACAGGAAACCTTGCCCACCTCCACCTGTGCAAGTACTTGGTCAGACTGAATACGAAGTTGAAAAGATCCTAGACTCTAGAAGACGTGCTTCTACCCTTCAATATTTGGTACGATGGAAGGGTTATGATCAAAACGATGATTCTTGGGAAAATTCCTCAGACATACATGCCCCTCGCCTAGTAAGACTCTTTCACCAAAGATACCCAGACCGACCATCTCCTTCTGGGAACACCCGTGGTGCCCCCTTGAGGAGGGGAGTATGTAACATCTATGATGCTACTTCTCTGATACAAACCCCGTTCTGTCCTATTCAGACAGCTGCGCTTAGTTTTGCAAGTTACCCGCGTCACTTCCGGTGCGCGGGCATGTGCGTTCCACGCTGGAACGCGGAAGTGCGACCAGCGTCTTTTCCAAATTTCCCCGCGAATTCGCGGCTATTTAAACCCCCAGAGATGACGGCAGGGTGTTCCGTTATTTTGGACAGCACAGACCTCAGAGGACTTTACCTGACATCCACTGACCCTTCTAAAACATCTTCACTGCTGACAACCTCTATACAAACAGGATCTTAATGCCCATGGACTACTGCTCTCAGCAGAACCGCAAGTATCTTTGATAATCAATCTGTTTACCTGTCAGTATTGTCACAACTTACATATCCCCATGGACTACTGCTCTCAGCAGAACCTCAAGTATCTTGATATTTAATCTGATTATCTACCAACATTGTTACTAGTTACATTGGTGATTACTGAGGTCTCACACTACTTATGTCTCATGATATTTATGGACTATATCTATATCTATTATCCACTCTAATGTGAAGTAACATTATAGTTCCTATCTACTGTGGATGTCTATCTTCTAATATCAATATCCCAATACCTGCTTTATAGTCCACATAAAAGAGTATGCTCATTATTCTTTTCTCTTCAGCTTATGAGGTAATAAGCTAGTTTAAGTTGGTATCGGTTAGAGGATATGATGATTTAACCCCAAACTTTCTAAACTGAATTGAGAGTGACCTGGTGGTTAGACCTGACAAGCCTCTGCAGCTGCGATCCAAACACAATAAATAACATTCCACGGCAGTAAATAAAAACATTCCTTACAGGTATTGCTGGGTATGGCAGGGATGGCTGAGCATGGAGGGCTGGATCTGTGACTGCAATTGTCACAGATCCAGCCCACAGCGCTGCTGACACCCGCTCTCTCCCCTCTCCTCTTACACTGTACCGATCGGTACAGAGAGGGAAGGGAGGAACCGGCGTCATCACATTGTTTACAAGTGATCGCTCTGTGGACAGATTCTCCCCCTCTGAGCTGTGGATCTCTGCAGCTCCTCCAGAGTTACCATGGGCCTCTTGGCTGCTTTTCTGATGAACGCTCTCCTTGCCCGGCCCGGTCAGTTTAGGTGGACGGCCATGTCTTGGTAGGTTGTCAGATGTGCCACACTCTTTCCATTTTCAGATTAAGGATTAAACAGAAGCTCCGTGAGATGTTCAAAGCTTGGGATATTCTTTTATAACCTAACCCTGCTTTATACTTCTCTACAACTTTATGCCTGACCTGTCTGGTGTGTTACTCGGCCTTCATGATGCTGTTTGTTCACTAAGGTTCTCTAACAAACCCCTGAGGGCTCCACAGAACAGCTGTATTTATACTGAGATTAAATTACACACAGGTGGTCTATGTTTACTAATAAGGTTACTTCTGAAGGCAATTGGTTCCACTAGATTTTAGCTAGGGGTATCGGAGTAAAGGGGGCTGAAGACAAATCCCCCCCCCCACACACTTTTCAAATTTTTATTAGTAAACAAAATTGAAATACAATTTATCAATTTTACTTCCACTTTACAATTATGTGCCACTTTGTGTTGGTCTATCACATAAAATCCCAATAAATTACAATTACATTTTTGGGTGTAACATGAGAAAATGTGGAAAATTTCAAGGGGTATGAATACTTTTTCAGGGCACTGTATAAAAACCCATAAGTAACAAAAGCATGCCGTATCTTGTTTGCCATCTGTAAACCCAATATGTGTTTGATGTTTTCCAGTGATCGGGGTAGAGGACCTGAATCCTGTCTTTTCATTCAGATGGAATTGTGTAAAATGTCCTTGGAGGATTGGATCTGGAAGCGCAATGACAACCCAACAGAGAACGTTAACAAGGATCAGAGTCTGCAGATCTGTATCCAAATCATTGATGGAGTAAACCACATTCATTCCAAAGGCTTTATCCACAGAGACCTGAAGGTGAGAAGATTGCATAAAATAAAACTGGACAGCAGCTGAATTGCATACACTTGAGCTTTTCTACCTGCCGAGTGATTGGTTGTTGTGTTTAGCCAGTCTTGTGATCCAGACAACCAGACAGCTCAGGCAGATCCACACCTGAGCGTCGGTCGTTCGGTCGTTTTTTTGGGGTTTTTTTTCTGGCGTTTTGTCGCGCGTATTTGCGCGTTTGCATACAGCGTCGTGCGACGTTTTTGTACTTCGGCGTTTTTTATTTTAGCCAATAGGAAAAATGATCATCTTTTCATCACTTGTTGCTATGTTGGTAGATTTTTTTAATCTTCTGCATGGGCGACAAGTTCTATTTATTAAAGCGACGAAACGCCCGTAGCAAACGCCCGTTGTCGCGCGATACGCTCAATTCGCGCGTTTCCCATTACTTTCTATGGGAAAAAAAACGCTCAAATACGCCCAAACCGCACGATACGCGCGACAAAAAAAGGTCCGGGACTTGTTTGAGCTTCGCGCGACAGGCGTTTGGGCGTTCAGGCGTTCAGGTGTGAACAGTCACCATAGGGAATAATGTTAATTCTCCCCTCTGGCGTTTGTGAGCAGTGCGCTTCAAGCGTAAAAACGCCTAGGTGTGAATGGGGCCGATCTTCTTTCACTCCACACTGCAGAATGATACAGCAATGCAGCTTGTTTAAGAACTCATAGTGATTGGACAGGGAAGGAAGAGCAGCACAAGCCTCTCTGTCAGCTCTCCTCTTGTAAGCATGTGTGTGGTGTTAGACTGACAGCACTGGGCAAAGTTTAATGACTCAGAGTGCTTCCCTCTTACTGTTTTTTTCTGATTTATTTTTTCTCTGCTGCAGTTTAATATCTGGTAAGTTTTGTAAATAGCTTAAAACTGATCTGTCATTCTCACTCCACCTGCTTTACAGCAGTGTGCACACATCTGTCATCTCCACTCCACCTGCCACGCCCCACTCTGTCCTCTGTCATCTCCACTCCACCTGCCACTCCCCACTCTGTCCTCTGTCATCTCCACTCCACCTGCCACGCCCCACTCTGTCCTCTGTCATCTCCACTCCACCTGCCACTCCCCACTCTGTCCTCTGTCATCTCCACTCCACCATCTTCACCCCGCTCTGTCCTCTGTCATCTCCGCTCCACCTTCTTCACCCCACTCTGTCCTCTGTCATCTCCACTCCACCTTCTTCACCCCGCTTTGTCCTCTGTCATCTCCGCTCCACCTTCTTCACCCCACTCTGTCATCTCCACTCCACCATCTTCACCCCGCTTTGTCCTCTGTCATCTCCGCTCCACCTTCTTCACCCCACTCTGTCCTCTGTCATCTCCGCTCCACCCCACTCTGTCCTCTGTCATCTCCACTCCACCTGCCACACCCCACTCTGTCCTCTGTCATCTCCACTCCACCTGCCACTCCCCACTCTGTCCTCTGTCATCTCCACTCCACCTGCCACTCCCCACTCTGTCCTCTGTCATCTCCACTCCACCTGCCACTCCCCACTCTGTCCTCTGTCATCTCCACTCCACCATCTTCACCCCGCTCTGTCCTCTGTCATCTCCGCTCCACCTTCTTCACCCCACTCTGTCCTCTGTCATCTCCACTCCACCATCTTCACCCCGCTTTGTCCTCTGTCATCTCCGCTCCACCTTCTTCACCCCACTCTGTCCTCTGTCATCTCCACTCCACCTTCTTCACCCCGCTCTGTCCTCTGTCATTTCCACTCCACCGTCTTCACCCCACTCTGTCCTCTGTCATCTCCACTCCACTTTTTTCACCCCACTCTGTCCTCTGTCATTTTGTCTCCACCTTCTTCACCCCACTCTGTCCTCTGTCATTTCCACTCCACTTTCTTCACCCCACTCTGTCCTCTGTCATTTTCACTCCACCATCTTCACCCCGCTCTGTCCTCTGTCATCTCCGCTCCACCTTCTTCACCCCACTCTGTCCTCTGTCATCTCCACTCCACCATCTTCACCCCGCTCTGTCCTCTGTCATCTCCGCTCCACCTTCTTCACCCCACTCTGTCCTCTGTCATCTCCACTCCACCATCTTCACCCCGCTCTGTCCTCTGTCATCTCCACTCCACCTTCTTCACCCCGCTCTGTCCTCTGTCATTTCCACTCCACCGTCTTCACCCCACTCTGTCCTCTGTCATCTCCACTCCACCATCTTCACCCCACTCTGTCCTCTGTCATCTCCACTCCACCTGCTTCACCACGCTCTGTCCTCTGTCATCTCCACTCCACCTGTTTAACCCCACTCTGTCATCTCCACTCCACCTACCTCACCCCTCTGTCCTCCTCTGTCATCTCCATTCTACATTCTCCACCTTTACAGAGGTGTAACTTCTCAGGTTGATATTGCTGTCTGTGTCCATACTAGATAGATTCACCCTCATCATTTGCACCTAAACGCAGTTGCTGTTACTGCAAGTGTGCTGTTCATTTGCACCTAAACGTAGTTGCTGTTACTGCACTTGTCCTCTCCAGTTTGTACCTAAAGGTACGAGGTGTGTGTACTGATTTTGTTCTGTGCAGACCATTACAATGTCTGGAAGGACAACAAATAGAGGCAGAGAGTCACGAGTGCAAGAAAGCTCTGCATCTAGAGGCAACGCTGGCATGTAGTTTGTTGAGGGTCTCTTTAGGAAATTGTGCAATATGCAGCAGCAAAGTATGACATGGTTCAGATTCTTGTCTGGTTTGCACCGCCTGTATACTGCTGTTCAAAGTATATGGGGCCAAAGGGTCTTGTCAGGGCCGATTCTCCCTATAGGCGCACTATGCAAGCTGTGAAGGGCCCCCCAAATTACTAGAGGCCCCGCCTGGTAAGAAGTCATTTTCGCCCCCTCCCCCCCGCTTATCAACTTTCTTTAATGTGACATGTCACTGTCGTCAGCGCCCTCCGCTTCTCATTTTTAATGTGCCAGGTCATTTTGCTTAGGGCCCCAGGGAGGTCAGGATCGGCACTGGGTCTTGTAATGACCTGGGGGGAGTGGTGGCGGGGAAACTCATGCTATTTTTTTCAATGATTTTTATCCATATTGCAGGGACCAAACATTACATTAAAGCTGCAAGCAGTATTAAATGTCTTTTTTCTTATAGTAATCTCATGTTGTACAGGGACATTTCTAAACATGTGCCACTACTATAGACACCCAGCAGGTACGATATTTAAAGGAATTTTTCATTTTTTTTTCCACTTTAAGCATCATTAAAATCGCATATACAGTTTTTAAAACTTTTTTTCCATTGATACATGTTCCCTGGGGCAAGACCCGGGTTCTCAAAGACGTTTTCCAACAATAACTTGAATATTGGGCTTTAAAATGAGCACTTTTGAATTCGAACGTTCGATTCCCATAGACTTCAATGGGGTTCTAAATGTTCGCGCAAACGTTCGGTCCGTTCAAAAGTTCTGATGCGAACCGAACGCGGGTATGTTCGGCTCATCCCTATCTCAGACTCATCAATCATCAACCAGTTCCAGCAACAACAGTCAAAGATGTGATTTCACCTCATTTTGGAAGATTTCCTCCTTATATTTACAGCTTAGGAAGGTGAGGACAATTTTTCTCAATGGTGGGATTTCACTTTAACCTCCACACAGCCCAAATATTAGTAATATCGCTTGTGAATATTGGGACAAGTAAAGTGGAAGCTTAATTTTTTTATTGAGTGTGGGAAGGAAGTCATAAGAAAGGTCTTCTCTGACCAAACACATGCTTTGTGTCTTTTATTTTGTAGCCTGCAAACATATTGTTAATGGAGGACATGACTGTAAAAGTCGGTGATTTTGGTTTGGTGACTCGAGTGACCGGGGAAGATGAAAGTCATCAACAGAAGAGGACTCTAGGGGTTGGAACCCTCACCTATATGGCTCCAGAGCAGGTGAATATTATGCTTAATCTACATTATATTTCTCTGAAACTGGAATAAATGCCTTTGCTTTTCAGACTGTCTGAACATTGTCTACTTTCACAGAAAACACACTTTACCTTTTTTGCCCCTATCCCCTGTCCTAAATTGTATTCCTATCCTAATACAGTGCCTTGATAAAGTATTCATATCCCTTGAAATTTTCCACATTTTGTCATGTTACAACCAGTAACATGAAAAATTGCAGCCACTGTGCCCATCAAATGCAGCCAGTGTGCCCATCAAACGCAGCCAGTGTGCCCATCAAACGCAGCCACTGAGCCCATCAAACGCAGCCACTGAGCCCATCAAACGCAGGCACTGTGACCATCAAACGCAGCCGCTGTGCCCATCAAACACAGCCACTGTGCCCATCAAATGCAGACACTGTGCCCAGGGCTGGATTAAGAGCATCACATGCTTGGTGCTGAGGATTTTTGGACCTTTTACTGAGCACCCTTCTGCATTTCCAAGAGCCTGTGCTGGCGTGCGCCTAAGTTCAAAAGGGCGCAACCAGCACAGACGTAACATTAGGGAAGCCTGGAATTTGATTTGCCAGGTTTCCGTAAGTAAGGGCCATACATCGGCATGCACTCTGAGCTAAAAGAGTGCAGCCGTGCAGGCCTAACACTATGGAAGCCCCAGACTTCTGTAAGAGTCCTGCATTGGCGTGTCCCAGACTTCCATTAGCACTGCTCATGTGGCACCCATTATCAATCCCACCACCCTGCCCAGGTGGTACATGCAGAATGCAGGGTCGTCAGGGGAGATCTCTCCCCGTTAACCCATTGCTTTCCATGAGCAGTCTGTTGTTTTTAGGTGGCTGGGCCTATATTAATGTAGGGGCCTGGAACTGCAGCTCCAATAGCCCCTACATTAATCCAGCCCTGACTGTGCCTATAAAATGCAGCCACTGTGCCCATAAAATGCAGCCACTGTGCCCATAAAATGCAGCCACCGTGCCAATCAAAGGCAACCATTGTGCCCATCAATTGCTGCCAGTGTGCCCATCAATAGCTGCTACTGTGCCCATCAAATGCTGCCAGTGTGCATCCCCCGCCCGGCACTTACCTTGTCTGCAGCAGGTAACGGTGGCAGTGTTCTTCTCTGCGCTCCTCGATGTCTTCTCCTGTCCTCTCTTCCCATCCTCTGCTATGATTGGACGCCTGATAGGCGTCCAATCACAGTGCCTGTTGTTTCAGCCAATCAGGTTACAGGTAACAGACCCAAGCTCCTGATTGGCTGAGAGGTGGTTCAGTGTTGGGAAAGCGAATATTCATTTGCGTTCCTAACACAACACTGAGTGAACAGCAAGCGCTCAGCATGGCGCCCACTGGTCACCTTTTTGGACACCTATTAGAAGCTATGGCCCAGATTCACAAAGGACTTACGACGGCGTAACTCCACGTACGCTGTCGTAAGTCCGAATGTGCACCGTCGTATCTATGCGCCTGATTCTTAGAATCAGTTACGCATGAATTTTGCCTAGATACGAGCGGCGTCGTATCTTGGGGTGCATATTTACGCGTTGAATATACAAATGAGCTAGATACGCCGATTCACGAACGTACGTGCGCCCGACGTATCAAGATACGTCGTTTACGTAAGGCGTCTGACCGGCGTAAAGTTACCCCTCATAAAGCAGGAGTAAGTCATGTTAGGTATGGACGTCGGAAACGTCCCAACAGCGTCGTATTTTACGTCGTTTGCGTAAGTCGTCCGTGAATGGGGCTGGGCGTAGGTTACGTTCACGTCGACTAAGCATTGAGCAGGAGTAATTTACTTTGAAAATTCGACGTGATACTGAGCATGCGTCGTTCGTTAAGCGCGTCATTTACGCTGGGTCACGAATCATTTACATACAACACGCCCCCTACCAGCCTAGTTTGAATTAGGCGGGCTTACGCCGGCCCATTTACACTACGCCGCCGTAACTTAGAGCGCAAGTTCTTTCTGAATACGGGACCTGCCGCTCAAAGTTACGGCGGCGTAGTGTATCTGAGATACGCTATGCCCGCCTAAAGATATGCGCTTCTTTGAGAATCTGGCCCTATGGTTCTAATCAGGTGCTTCCAAAAAATACCCCACCACTGTAAAGGGGATGGGCACCTGAATAGGGGGTGGCAGTTTTGGTGTCATGTGACCAGAGCACCTTCTTCCACATGTTTGCTGTGTCCCCTCCCCCACATGGCTTCTCACAAACTGCAAACCGGACTTCTTATGTCTTTCTTTCACCAATGTCTTTCTTCTTGTCACTCTTCCATAAAGGGCAGATTTGTGGAGAGACCACTAATAGTTGTCCTGTGGACAGATTCTCCCCCCTGATCTGTGGATCTCTGCAGCTCCTCCAGAGTTACCATGGGCCTCTTGGCTGCTTCTCTGATGAATGCTCTCCTTGCCCGGCCGGTCAGTTTAGGTGGACGGCCATGTCTTGGTAGGTTTGCAGTTGTGCCATACTCTTTCCATTTTCCGATGATGGATTGAACAGAAGCTCCGTGAGATCTTCAAAGCTTGGGAGATTTTTTTATAACCTAACCCTGCTTTATACTTCTCCACAACTTTATCCCTGACCTGTCTGGTGTGTTCCTTGGCCTTCATGATGCTGTTTGTTCACTAAGGTTCTCTAACAAACCTCTGAGTGCTCCACAGAACAGCTGTATTTATACTGAGATTAAATGACACACACAGTTGGACTCTATTTACTAATTAGGGGACTTCTGAAGGCAATTGGTTCCACTAGATTTTAGGGGTATCAGAGCAAAGGGGGTGCCATACAAATGCCCCCCCACACACACACACACACACTTCACATATTTATTTGTAAAAAATGTTGAACAACATTTATCATTTTCCTTCTACCTCACAATTATGTGAGACTTTGTGTTGTTCTATCACATAAAATCCCAATAAAATACATTTACATTTTTGGTTGTAACGTGAGAAAATTTGGAAAATTTCAAGGGGTATGAATACTTTTTCAAGGCACTGTATACGCTTACCTGTATTCCCCTGGTTTTGGCCTGCCGCACTGCTAGCACCCTTCTGGGAAAACATATTTGTGCTGCCCATGGATGCGCAGAATATCCCTATAGACTTCTCCAGACTCATGAAAGGGCCCCCAGAATCCTCTGAAGGAAGAATGATTGGAACATAAACAAAAAAAGCTGCAGTGCATCAGGTTTGGTGGTCAGTGAGAAAATAAATGATTCCCCATCCCTACTGTCAGTGAAGTAAACTGAGCAATATCGTTGGAATCAGTGGGAGGAATAGTGCCTCATCATTGGTGTCAGTGGGATAAATGGTGTCCCATTATTGGTGTCAGTGAGAGTAATAGTGCCCCGTCATTTAACGTCCGTTAAAGGATTCGAGGAACTCATGCCATACCTTCAATTCGGCCCTGTGTTCCCCAGTGAGAGTCACGAAATTAGTAGGATTCCGCACGCCAGCAGTCGCTCTCGACAACCTGTGGCAAAAAAACACCCTGCCCATTGGAATTATCCTGCAGGCGAAGTTCAACTTGCCCAACAGCGACTGCATCTTGCGCAGCTGAATCTTCCGCAGCCCAATAATCCCCCGCACCTCCTCTTTCAAAGCAACCAGCTTATCCTCTGGGAGTCGGCACTCCATCTGCCTTGAGTCTAAAACAATACCCAAGAAAACAATTGAGGTCGTGGGGCCTTCTGTTTTCCTAGGGGCCAAGGGGATCCCGAAACGATCCGCCACATACTGCAATGTGCCCAACAATACTGAGCATGTATTCGACCCGGGAGGGCCCACGCACAAAAAATCATCCAGGTAATGGATGATAGAGCTGAGCCCCGAAGCATCAAGGACTGCCCACTCCAGAAAGGAGCTGAAAGTTTCGAATAACGCGCAAGAGATGGAGCAGCCCATAGGCAAACAACGATCCACATAGTATGCCCCATCCCAAGTGCATCCCAGCAACCAAAAACTGTCTGGGTGCACCGGCAACAACCGAAAAGCCGACTCCACGTCGGCCTTCGCCATGAGGGCGCCCGCACCTGCGCACCCACGAAATGGCAGCGTTGAATGACGTATAAGACACCGTACAATCCTCAGGCGCGATGGCGTCGTTAACCAAGCCGCCCTTCGAGAAAGACTAGGTCCACGCGCCGCCGGGATGGAATCCACCGCTGACCGTTGTCCCGGACCATTGTCGCTCTCCGATCCGGACAGCTCTCCTTCAGATCTCTCCGCACTCGTAGCCGGCGAAACATCCCTCGATTGCACCCTAGACACATGTGCACTGGTTGCAGCTGGCCTGTGTTGCACTCCGACCCCTATGTGCCGGAACACCCACCCACTTGCGACTTCCACCGACGGACTGTTGGTTCGTCCCCTGGCACGGGACTCGACTGTGCGACCGCTCTCATCACACCTCGTCGCCCCCACACTCCACACCGACCACCGATCTGACGCTGCCGGACCCCTGGCCGCCACAGCAGAGTGGCCCCTGGCCTGCTGGCTGGACACATCATGCTGGGCCGCCGGACTGCATCGACCATCCCCCACAGCCCCGGCCGCAATGTCTGGGCATCTTCGACGGGCAGGAGGGGAAGGCCTAGGGGACCCATTTGACCCCTCCGCCACTGAGCTCCGTCCACGACGCGGATTCCTCCCGACTCCCCCCACCGGCCCAGGCTGCGACCTCTGTGGTGATGATCCGGAGGGCCCCTGACGGGTCTCCGAGTTTGCCGATCCGCTGCTGGGGCAGGATCTGGGCTGTACCGCTCCGGTGGCCTGGACCGCCGAGCGCGCGGCAGATTTACCCCCCCCCGCGGGTGCCGCGATCGGGGGATCTAAAGCGGCTGAGACCTGTGCCCTAACCCAATCGGCCCCTTGGGCAGACACCGCAGCGCGCAATTGCGCAATTAAGTCAGCTACAGCCGCCATTTTACCCCTGGGAGCTACTCACAGCCAGCTTCTTCCCTCGTGTGATAATGGAGGAGTGACAAAAAGATCACTTCCTCCAGAGAAGCCACTCCTGCAGACCCTGCCCCATAAAACTTCCTGTCCCCTCCCTGCTAGCAGAGCCTATCGCCTACGGCCAGCCCACCCTGTCATGCCGGCCCTCCCCAACTCTGTTTGCTCCGTGCCTCTCTTTATGAATGAGTCACTCTTCTAATATGGCATATATCCTGGGAGATATTATGGATGAACATTACAGAAACATTTTAAAGCAATCCAAGACATATTCTGAATGTCCATTATTTTCTGGCTCATACTTTCTAAGAGCTTCTGGGTTCCACGGGCCCTCCCGTTACAGGAGGTATTTGTAGTCCATATCAGGAGATCCAACTAGGGTGATAACACTACTCTTTCATAGATACTGTAAAGTCAATAAGAGTTGTCTCCCTAGGACAGAAGGAGGAGGGTTACTGGCAGGATCAGCAAGCGAAAAATCCTGAATAAAAGAAAACAAATACAATTGCCACATCTAAGGACTGGCAAGCTACAACATATAAAGTTTTTGGTTTAGACAAGCTTTATCATTTTTGATGCTGGTAACTTTCTAATATGCGTTTTATTTTTGTGGTTTGTTTTTTAACAGGAGCGAAACCATTATGAAAGTGAAGTAGACATATTTTCTTTAGGATTAATATGGTTTGAAGTTTATTGGAAATTTGGTACTTGGCAAGAGAGATCAAAGGTAGGTGTTGATGATGACCGTTGATCAGATAGTTATAATATCTAATGCAATTTGTTGTTTCAATCCTTTTGAAGCATTAAACGGATACTCCACCCAAAACTGATAACCCTAAACTGGGCAGCAGTGTAAAACCATAACCCGCACTGCACACATTTCCTGTATATGCAATGTGAAATACTGTATGTCACTCTTCAGAAATTTTTAAAAACTTTAAATGATAATAAGGCTTCATGCACACTAGAAAGCTAAAAACTGCTTTAGAAACACTGGACAAAAAATGCTAATATTTTACATTGAGGGGGACCCTACGACAATTTTTATTTTGGCATGGGATCCTCTCCCAAATCCATACCTTGGATTTTGAGGGGAACCCTACACCAAAATGTATTAAAAAATGGTGTGGGGGGCCCCCCAAAATCCATACCACACCATTATCTGAGCATGCAGCATGGCAGGCCAAGAAAGGGGGGGGGCGAGCGCTCTTATCACCTGAACCATACAAGGCCACATGCCCTCAACATGGGGAGGGGGGTGTTTTTGGGCAGGGGGCTCCCCCCCAAAGCACCTTGTTCCCATGTTGATTGGGACAAGGGCCTTTTTCCCTGGCCAGTATTTGTCAGGGTCTGTGGGCAGGGGGCTCTCAGATCCAAGCTGCCCCCTATGTGAATGAGTATGGGTTAAAAAAAAAAGACAGCAGGCAGTTTTTGATTTAAAATAAAGTCCCCCGGTTAAAACCATCTTCATTCATGATGCCTGCCGCCACGGCCGACCCAAAAAAAGAAAAAGGCCTGCTTCCACTGAAGGCACTATCTGACAGCTCCGCCATCTGACAGTTCTTAAATAACAAAGGGGCGGGGGCATGAGACATGCCCCTAGCTGATGATTTCACAAGGGGGTGGGGTCACCCAGTGACATCACTGGATGGCTACAAAAGAATTTGTGGGTTTTTTGAGGCGCAAATATTACAGTCATGCCGGCCCTCCCCCAACTCTGTTTTCTCCGTGCCTCTCTTTATGAATGAATCACTCTTCTAATATGGCATATATCCTGGGAGATATTATGGATGAACTTTACAGAAACATTTTAAAGCAATCCGAGACATATTCTGAATGTCCATTATTTTCTGGCTCATACTTTCTAAGAGCTTCTGGGTTCCACGGGCCCTCCTGTTACAGGAGGTATTTGTAGTCCATATCAGGAGATCCGACTAGGGTGATAACACTACTCTTTCATAGATACTGTAAAGTCAATAATAGTTGTCTCCCTAGGACAGAAGGAGGAGGGTTACTGGCAGGATCAGCAAGCGAAAAATCCTGAATAAAAGAAAACGAATGCAATTGCCACATCTAAAGACTGGCAAGCTACAACATATAACATTTTTGCTTTAGACAAGCTTCATCATTTTTTATGCTAATATGCGTTCTATTTTTGTGGTTTGTTTTTTAACAGGAGCGAAACCATTATAATTGTATAATTTGTAATAAATTTAGTCAATGGCTCTCTGCTCCTCTGGTGGGCGGGCTGAGCCAACTGCCAGTCAGGCATGTGGGTGGATCCCGACATTAAAGTTGGGATCTCTTCAGAGTCTGGACCAGCTTTGTGACATCAGCTAAGAGCAGCTTTACCCCCGGTGTTGGCTGAAAACCAGCAACATGAGTGCCGAAATAAGTGTCCCCCATATAGTGGTGGTGACAATGTCCCCCATATAGTGGTGGTGACAATGTCCCCCATATAGTGGTGGTGACAATGTCCCCCATATAGTGGTGGTGACAATGTCCCCCATATAGTGGCGGTTGCAATGTCCCCCTTACAATCAGGGCCATCTTAATAGCATCATGGGCCCCTGGGCAAAGTAATGCTATGGGGCCCCTACAAGCCTGCCCAATTTTACTTTCTGCGATGAAAAATATCAAATTAGAAAAATGTAACACATGTCTTCATAAATGTAGGCAAAAATGTATTCTATTACATGTCTGTGGTATAAAAATCCTTGAGAGAGCTGTACTCTCTCAACCCCCTCACACCTGTACGCTCTCAGCCCCCCCTCACACCTGTACGCTCTCAGCCCCCCTCACACCTGTACGCTCTCAGCCCCCCCTCACACCTGTACGCTCTCAGCCCCCCCTCACACCTGTACGCTCTCAGCCCCCCTCACACCTGTACGCTCTGAGCCCCCCTTTAACCCTTGTACGCTCTGAGCCCCCCTCACCCCTGTATGCTCTGAGCCCCCCTCACCCCTGTACGCTCTGAGCCCCCCTCACCCCTGTACGCTCTGAGCCCCCCTCACACCTGTGCGCTCTGAGCCCCCCTCACACCTGTGCGCTCTGAGCCCCCCCATAACACCTGTGCGCTCTGAGCCCCCCATAACACCTGTATGCTCTGAGCCCCCCATAACACCCGTACGCTCTGAGCCCCCCATAACACCTGTACGCTCTCAGCCCCCCTAACGATTGTACGCTCTCAGCCCCCTCACATGTCTACAGTCAGGTCTATAAATATTGGGACATCAACACAATTTTAATCTTTTTGTCTCTATACACCACCACAATGGCGCTTCACAGTGCAGATGGACAATGACCCGAAGCATACTGCGAAAGCAACCAAAGAGTTTTTTAAGGGAAAGAAGTGGAATGTTATGCAATGGCCAAGTCAATCACCTGACCTGAATCTGATTGAGCATTTCACTTGCTGAAGACAAAACTGAAGGGGAAATGCCCAAAGAACAAGCAGGAACTGAAGACAATTGCAGTAGAGGCCTGGCAGGGCATCACCAGGGATGAAACCCAGCGTCTGGTGATGTCATTGCGTTCCAGACTTCAGGCTGTAATTGGCTGCAAAGGATTTGCAACTGTAGGGCCACCCCCTCAGAAGCCGCTGGTTGTTGTTGGGATCGGCATATTAAGTTACCTTTCAGTGTTGTCTAGGGGTGTAGTTGATGAGTAGAGTAGTGAGCGAATGTCCAGTCAATGAATAAAGGTTTTCAAATGCTTTATTTCCAGGCCCAACATGGCCAACATCAACATGAGGTAGAGCAAGAAGGTTGATGAAGCGAGAGAGAGAACCTTGCAGTATCAGGCCTGGATATGAGAACGAGCAATCCTGCTCTCAGTAGTACAATAGTAGTAGACAAAGTTTGTCGCCACTTTAGCCAGAGTGGGTGAAGTGACCCCGGACAGACTTCTGCCACAAGCCTGGCAGCCGAAGTGTCACTTTAGATTGCTGGGAGGAACAGGCCTCTGCCACAGACCTGGCTCTAGGGCCTCTGCCACAGGCCTATTACTTGAATGAGGTGAGCGGATTGAGCGAATCCTCCCAGTAGATTAAGTTAGGGTCACCGGGTGACAGTTGAAGTGTACCTGTCAATTTCCCGGTCACCAGATCCATGATGGTTCGTTCAAGCCCTGTTGGACAACCTGCCTCCGGGTTCTCCTCAAGCCGACCCCCCCATCGAACAGCACACAGCCTGGGATCTCCTTAATGGAGTTGGGAACCCAGTAAGTCACTGGGGTCCCTGTCAGGAACATGGAGCTCCGCGTAGCGTGTGACCCCGGCCTGGTAGGCCATCGCCAGGGTCCGTTGGATGCGCACACCCTGAAGGTGGGTGCCGCACCTGGAACCCGCGAAGAACCACACAAAATGGTGTCCGCCACAGATATACTCTCCCCCAGCATGCCCCGCGAGGGAAAACTCCTCTAATTGGCTGCTGGGGAAAAGCGGGTCTGCCAGAACCCCTCTAGCACCAACTGTCGCCCAGGGATGGGATTGCATCCCTGGAGCACAGACTGACCTACAGGACAGTTCCGGGAATGACAGCAGCCCAAATTTAGAAAATTGTGAATGGGAGCAAAATAACTCCCCACTAACTTTAGCGTAGTGCCCATACTGAAAGTAAGGGGGCGCTACACAACCAAGTATTAAAAAGTGAAAGTTTGATTTATGATTGTGTAGCGCTACCCCCGAAGGAGCCGATGGTTGATTTGGGATCTACTCTCTTTGGCTTGGCTCACCCCTATTTAACTGTCTCAAACCCTCCCTTGACACATCAGAAATCTGGTGGGTAAGGTATTGTGACCTCTGCTTGGCTGGGGGTCACAATAGCAGGCACACAACAGGCAGTGACAATATAACAATAGTATTACCTGTTTTCATGGATGGTCCCTCCAGATGAGAAAATACACTTCACACAGTTGATAAATTTAAATCAGAAGAGATAAGTTTACTTTATGTGAACTTAAGAAACAAACAAAGATTTGAATCACAAACAAACAACTGTTAGGTAATGACTCACAGTCACTATGATTCCGCAAGGGCCCTTACAGGAATCAGCAATTTAGATAGCAAATAAAAGGTCAAACTGAAGAATAGCGCTATTCACTTAAACTAAAGTAGGAAGTCTATGCAAGCAGTTCCACAGAACAGTTAATATCACGTTGCGGCCGGTTGGTGCACATTAAATTTGTAATCCACAAGTGGCAATCAGAAAGAAAGTACACAATGAAGTATCGTGAACAGTAAATGCTGGTGAACTGATCGCTCGTCAGCGTCAGTCACTTCTATGAACATTTAAACAGTTAACTGGGCCTTTAAAAGTCAGCCGGAGGCCGAACGTGTGTCTGCGGCCTGTGGGGTGGCACTAAGGTGTCTGTCTATGTGGAAGTCAAAAGCTGAGCATATGCTCTCTTACCCGACAGGCCGACCCGCCTGAATTCTCCTCAGAAGGCGCGTTAGTGAAACACTGCTCCACGGCACAAGGATCCCGGACGAGAGTGGCTCCACTGTTTCAGTTGTCAGCTGGGCTGCCTCTTCGATCTTCGGGAACACGGGCTGGATGCTTCCTTCCGGTTGGCTGATCTATTGGTGGGTTGGTGGGTTTAGGCCCAGGCTTCTGGCCTATTCGCACGGCTGTGCTCTGTCAGCAGCTCCGCATAGGAGAAAATGCAGGTCCCAAGAGGCCGAAATCAGGCGCGCCCTCTCTTTAAGTAACCTCCCCCATAAGTCTGTGTGGAGGTGTCACATGTTCTAATGTCGCAGGGCATTGTGGGATGTGTAGTCTGTTTCTCCTGAGAGTCAATGGAGTCCATATCTCCCGCTACTTGCAATCTTACAATGCATAACTCCTTAAAGGTAACTCACATATTTACAAGTATAAAGTCCAGTGGGGATAGCCTGTCATTAGACTTCTGACAGGACGACCCCGCTACACACTCCTCCCACTTAAAATCTTTGGTCCCCAAAGAGGACGTAAGTATGTATCCTGATAAATGCTTCTCAAAATACAAGCAGATAAAAGTTTGTTAGAATATGCAAGGCAATAAATTCTGTGCATCACTCCTTACTTTATTCAGGGCTAAACAACTCATTGACTGACATAGAGTGGACAGAGGATCCTTCCACCAATCAACAGGCATGGGCAGGCTGCTCTGTCCTTCATTTACCAACATTAAGGTGTTAGATTCAGATGTGTCAGGGGGTGAGCAGGGGTTATCCTCCACTAAATGGGAAACTGGAGGATCACACAGAGTGTTAGATCTTTTGGAGGTGAAGATAGCTTCTTTAGAACATTCCCCTAATTGACTATAGGTCAGTCTCTTTGGAGGATGAATGACTCTTCTTTCTTTGAGTTCTTCTGAAATTAAAGGGTTAGGGAGAACAGAGTCTGTTTCAGCATTCTGAAGAGCAGCATCATTCTCTGTGTCTGACACAATAGACTCCTCATCTCCTGAAGAGTTTAAGTCTCTATTTGATGGGATTGAGGCCTCCATGAATTCTTCTGCAGAGTACAAATCAACATCACCCTCTGTTTCTTCAAGCACATTCTGAGCTATGAATTCAGGGGCCTCTAGCCAAAGTGTCCCACTACTTGTCACTTCAGATGAGGGCAGGAACGAAGTAATAGGCTCTGGTTGTTGAGAAGACCATAACCACTCTTCAGGTCCATGACGCTGAACCACTTAGCTCCGGACAGGCTTCTTAGCGCATCCTCAATCCGAGGGGTAGTGTATTGGTCAGGGACAGTCCATTTGTTGAGGGTACGGTAATCGATACACAATCTCAGAGAACCATTTTTCTTCCTCACCACCACTATGGGAGAAGCATAAGCGGGGCCAGATTAAGAATATCATGGGCCTTGTGCTGAGGATTTAGGTGGGCCTTATGTACAGGAGAGGAGTGTGGAGGGTATGATGGGAGGCGGTATGTACAGGAGAGGAATGTGGAGAGAAAGATAGTTGGCAGTATGTAGAGTGTGAAGGGTAAGGTTGGGTTACAGTATGTACAGGAGAGGAGTGTGCAGGGTATGACAGTAAGCAGTATGTACAGGAGAGGGGTGTGGAGGGTATCACAGTGGGCAGTATGTACCGGAGAGGAGTGTGGATGGTATGATAGTGGGCAGTATGTACAGGAGAGGAGTGTAGAGGGTATGATGGGGGCAGTATCTACAGGAGAGGAGTGTGGAGGGTATGATAATGGGCAGTATGCACAGGAGAGGAGTGTGGAGGGTTTGAGAGCGAGTAGTATGTACAGGCGAGGAGTGTGGATGGTATGATACTGAGCAGTATGTACATTAAATGATGTGGAGGGTATGACAGTGGGCCCTATTTATATAAGAGAAGTGTAGAGGGTATGACAGTGGGCACTATGTATAGGAGAGACATTTGGAGGGTATGACAATGAACAGTATGTACAGGAGAGGAGTGTGGAGGGTATGATGGTGGGCACTATGTATAGGAGAGAAGTGTGGAGGGTATGACAGTGGGCACTATGTATAGGAGAAGAGTGTGGAGGGTATGACAGTGGGCACTATGTATAGGAGAGGACTGTGGAGGGTATGACAGTGAGCAGTATGTACAGGAGAGGAGTGTGGAGGGTATGACAGTGGGCACTATGTATAGGAGAGGACTGTGGAGGGTATGACAGTGAGCAGTATGTACAGGAGAGGAGTGTGGAGGGTATGATGGTGGGCACTATGTATAGGAGAGAAGTGTGGAGAGTATGACAGTGAGCAGTATGTACAGGAGAGAAGTGTGGAGAGTATGTACAGGTGAGGAGGATGAAGGAATCTGGGAAGGAAAAATGGAAAGGTTTGTGGAAGGATGTTTAGGAAATGCGTAGTAGTTAAGTGGTACATACATTGAAATTTATATCTATATTGAAATTACACCAATTAAGCAGAGACCAGCCATCTATGTATGGGCTAGCTAGTTTTACACAAGTCAACCTATTATCTGACTTGAGTACAACCAGCCTGTCAGGTTTTTCCCAAAACAATCAGTGCTGCCAGCTATAGTTAGCAACACTGATCATTGTATTCATAGGCAGAACACAATAACACTGCAGGAGTGATTCCCCCATCCACAGGTGTGTGAGAGGGTGTGTGGGGACAGGCTGGGGAGAAATATTAGTCAGTGGCTGGTTAGGCACTGGTAGTATCAGAGCCAGATACACACAGGTTACATATGCCACGATCGTTAGAGCGAGAGCAATAATTCTAGCACTAGACCTCCTCTGTAACTCTAAGGGTCCTTTCACACGGGCGGACAAACGGTCCGTTTTTTACAAGTCCGCTTCCCTATGGGATTGCAGACGTTAGCGGATTGAGCATCCGCTAGTCGTGACACGCGTCATGACAAGGGGGGCATCCCGGCTGGCGAAGCAGTCCCTGAAGTGCCAGAGCAGGGCCCACTCTACTCGAGGACCTGTCACGAGTCCAGCCGCCGCCATATTGCCTCCCCCTCCTCTCACCAAGTGGGAACGGAGACAGGCTGAGAGGATGGCAGCTGCAGCCGCAACTGCTCCAGTCGAACAGGAGGCAAGCCCTGAACAATCTCCGGCGGTTTCTCTGGGTCCTGAGAAGGCACAGGAGGCTATCACCAGGCCTATTCTTGAAGCCATAACTGCCAGCAAGGCGGCGGTGATGGTCAGCATAGATCACCTCGCTGCAGAGTGCAATCTGATAAGGCATGACTTGGATAAGATACGGAGCAAGCTGACAGAGGCTGAGGAGAGGATTTCTGAGGTGGAGGATGTGTCCCACTCCCAGGGGAATCAGTTGGCAGAACTGCAAGACATGGTGAAGTCGCTGCAAAGCAGAGCTGAAGATGCTGGGGACAGGCAAAGGAGAAATAATGTGAGGGTGGTGGGCTTGCCTGAAGGTGCTGATGGGGTTCAGACTGCCTCATTTACAGAGCAATTTTTCAAACAGTTGCTGGACCTGGGGGATCTTCCTCCAACGTACGTGGTGGAGAGGGCCCATTGGGTCCCCGCTGGCAGGCGCCCCCCGGTTAATTACCCCTGGCCGTTCCTGGTGAGGTTCCTAAACTACAGGGACCGGGATATGATTTTGGCTGCCTCACGGAAACGTCCTGAGCTTAAATTTGACAGTGCAAAGGTGATGCTGTTCCCTGACTTCTCGGCTGAAATCCAGAGACGGCGTTGTTCTTTTAATGATGTGTGGAGGAGGCTCAGGGAGAAGAATATTCCTTACAGTATGCTCTATCCTAGCAAGCTATGTCTGCAACACAATGGTGCGGTTACATTTTTTGGATTCCCCGCTAGATTAGGGTGACCAGACATCTCCGATTTCAGGGGACAGCACCCGGATTGAGGACACTGTCCCCAGACACAGTCTGTCCCCAGTTTTATCTCCGGATTGGATTTGAACAGGGGCTGGGGCAATTTCAAAGACAGTCAGTGCAGAATAAAAAATAAATAAAAATACACCCCCCCGCTCAGCCGCGCCTAGTAGCTTAGGGGGCATATTTTTTTCCATTATCTGTGCCCCCTTCTGATGATCATGTGCTGGTCGGAATGGAGTGAATATTTATTCAGTTTCGGGTGCATGCCCATTCATCTCCGCTCGCATGTTCTTCTGCCTTGGCTCACGTCTCGGCCAGTCGCCTGCCTGTTTATCTCCTTGCCTTCCCTGGCGGAGTGATCTTCCTTCCCCAGAAGTAGCTGGGGCCCGGGGAGTGAGACTTGACAGGCTGTGAGGGGGGGGCGGTGGCGGGCAGAGAGTCGCTGATTGCAGCCATTACTAGTAAAAAAAAAATATGTCCCCTGATTTCATTTTAAAAATCTGGTCACCTTACGCTGGATGCATCTGAATGGCTGGACCGGAATCCGTGAAGAAGGCTGAGTTCGGGATGAGTATCTGTGTTCTGTTGGTTCACCTATTGTGCCTTTTTTCTGCTGGATACTGTGAGGGGGCTGGGACAAGAGCCTGTCTTTTGCTTTTTGTTTTTTCTCCTCTCCTGGTTGCCCCTTTTTATATATTTTTTATTATTCCGGTAGTTATTTTTTTCATCGATTGTCCGTATAGTTCTACTACCTTGCAGGGATGAGATTTACATTTTTTCTGCCTATATATTTATATATATATATATATATATATATATATATATATATATATATTTATATATATATATATATATATATATATATATATATATATATATATATATATATATATATATATATATATATATATATATATATATATATATATAGTGCTAAATGTTCTTTCAGGCCATTTTATCATTTTTTGGGAGGTGGTTGCTACGTTTTTGTTTTTGTGGGCACAAGGTGGCGCTGTTTCCTAACTCCTGCTAAACTGACTGCTCCTAAGTTATCTGTTTATGGGACTAAACTGTGAATTGCTCCCTTTGTTTTTTATTCTGGTTTAGTGATGCAGAGTTTACTGGAGAGAACAGACAACTTTCTCTGGATCTGCTAGACAATCGACCAGACGGTTGTTCTTCCCGTACCTTTTAAACAAGTCTAATTTTTCATTGTTGGGGAGGTTTTTTTGTTGTTTGGGACTTAAGCCTATACCAGACGAGGTTGTACTATTTTTTTTTCTTTTTTCTCTGTGTGGTTTCTGGTATAATGGCAGGGGGGGATTGTTTTTGTTTTGGTAAAGGGAGGGTATACTGCTCAGCACTCTGTTCTCTTTTCTTGGAGATGGTCTCCCCCTCATGGCCCCTCAGTGCATTTTGTGTGATTTATGGGTGGGACTGGTGGGCCTCATTTGGGTGATGCTCAGGGGCGGACTGACCATTCGGTCCGTCGGGCACTGCCCGAGGGCCCGTGGTGGGGGGGGCCCGGGCTGGCTCAGTCCGCCCATGGAGGTGCCTGCAGCAGCGTCAGCTTCTACAGTACACAATGAAAAAAACCCAGAGAAAGCAGTGCCTTGGATCCCTCTAGCTAGGTTGATGTGGCTGCGCTGTTGTATGAGAGGCTTGTGAGGTGTGAGCTGGAGATGGATGGAGCCGTGCGGGGATTTACAGTCACTGTGACAGGCGCTCCGGCCACCTCTCCCCCTGTGGAATTCAGCTGAGGGGGCGGGGCCGTAAGTCACTGCCGCGGAGGACTGTCTGTGAAGGAGCTGCTGGACTCGGAGGCAGAGTGAATTGCACAGGCATGGCATCCACACAGACCTGCCTGTGCAGAAGCAGGTCAGTGTCATAATGAAAGCACTGTCTGTGTCTCATCTGTGTTATAAGAGCCATGCTGATTGTTACTTTACCTTCTTTCCCTGTGCTGTGTCTGTGCTTATTTACCAGGTAGCAGGTCAGGTGCTATTCACTAGTGCACATGATGAGCCATCCATCCCAGCCAGCTCATCCCTCCCGAGCCTCTCATACAACAGCCACATCATTCTAGCTAGCAGGATTTAATGGTTCAAGACACTGCTTTCTCAGGGGTACAGACTCGTTTTTTTTTTTTTATTGTGTATGATAAGCTGCCACTGCTCCGGGCACCTCCAGGTTTCGGACTGAGCCGGCCCAGGCCCTCCCACCACGGGGCCCTCAGGCAGTGCCCAACTGACCGAATGGTCAGTCCGCCCCTGCACACTGATATCTGGTACACTGAATGCCACTCAGTGTATAGATATCAGTGTTATATATAGGGAATAGCACTTAGACCTGATTTACATTGAAGCAATATACCATGCGATTTGACATGTCAAATCGCATGGTAATAGCACTACCCGAATCGGTGCGATGCCCCATTTCTGGCGCAGCACCGATTCCCAAAAGTAGTTTCTGTATAACCTTTGGCGACTTCTTGGTGCAATTTCCATAGACATCTGTGCAGCAACCCGCACAGACGTCTCTGAAATCACCCGCCAAATTCACACTGACATGCGGGTATGAAATCGTGCGAGTTTAGCTGAACTGTCTCACACAATTTCATTCCCGCTGTCAGTGTGAACCTGGACTAAGGCCTGATTCACATCTATGGCATTTTTTGTGCTTTTTGCATTTTGTAGATTTGCACAACAGTCCATTTAACATGGTTTCCTATGGAACACGTTCTGTAGTGCAAATCTGCAAAATGCACTAAAAATGCATACTGTAGGTGTGAATCCAGCCTAAGTGAGTGTTATTCCCTATATATATTCCTTACATTGGTGATCAGTGAGAAGAATGTTCCTTACATTGGTGATCAGTGGGAAGAATGTCCCTTACATTGGTGATCAGTGAGAAGAATGTCCCTTACATTGGTGATCAGTGAGAAGAATGTCCCTTACATTGGTGATCAGTGGGAAGAATGTCCCTTACATTGGTGATCAGTGGGAAGAATGTTCCTTACATTGGTGATCAGTGGGAAGAATGTCCCTTACATTGGTGATCAGTGAGAAGAATGTCCCTTACATTGGTGATCAGTGGGAAGAATGTCCCTTACATTGGTGATCAGTGAGAAGAATGTCCCTTACATTGGTGATCAGTGAGAAGAATGTCCCTTACATTGGTGATCAGTGGGAAGAATGTCCCTTACATTGGTGATCAGTGGGAAGAATGTTCCTTACATTGGTGATCAGTGGGAAGAATGTCCCTTACATTGGTGATCAGTGAGAAGAATGTCCCTTACATTGGTGATCAGTGGGAAGAATGTTCCTTACATTGGTGATCAGTGGGAAGAATGTCCCTTACATTGGTGATCAGTGGGAAGAATGTTCCTTACATTGGTGATCAGTGGGAAGAATGTCCCTTACATTGGTGATCAGTGAGAAGAATGTCCCTTACATTGGTGATCAGTGAGAAGAATGTCCCTTACATTGGTGATCAGTGAGAAGAATGTCCCTTACATTGGTGATCGGTGAGAAGAATGTCCCTTACATTGGTGATCGGTGAGAAGAATGTCCCTTACATTGGTGATCAGTGAGAAGAATGTCCCTTACATTGGTGATCGGTGAGAAGAATGTCCCTTACATTGGTGATCGGTGAGAAGAATGTCCCTTACATTGGTGATCAGTGAGAAGAATGTTCCTTACATTGGTGATCAGTGGGAAGAATGTTCCTTACATTGGTGATCAGTGGGAAGAATGTTCCTTACATTGGTGATCAGTGGGAAGAATGTTCCTTACATTGGTGATCAGTGGGAAGAATGTTCTTTACATTGGTAGTCAGTGAAAATGATTTAAAGTAAATACAATTATTTAAAAAAAAATGTAAAACACACCCATAATCCCTTCACACACTCTATATAAAAAGGGTTATGTAGGATGAGCATATGTATGTAAACAATAATGGATACATGTATAGTATCCACCAGAACATCAGAGTGAGAGCAATTCTAGGGCCATAATTCATAGTTAAAGGGGTTGTATGGGTTCAGTTTTTTTTTTTTTTTAATAACAAACATGTCATACTTACCTCCACTGTGCAGTTTGTTTTGCACAAAGTGGCCGCGATCGTCATCTTCTGGGGTCCCACGGAGGCTCTCACGGTTCCTCCCCGCAAGAGCTAACCCCCTCTGGGAAGCTCTCTCCCGAGTGGGTTACCTTGCAGGCGCACTCCTGTGTGATACACTTGGCGGCCATACCCGATAAGTGTATGACTCAGCCCCACCCCCTGGCGTGCAACAACATTAATTTGATTGACAGCAGTGAGAGCCAATGGCTGCGCTGCTATCAATCTAACCAATGAAGAGCCGATTGGAAAGCTATGCGGGAATATTGTGCTAATTTATGAAAACCTTAATTTCGAAAATGTACCATTGTTGCACTTTAATGTACATTTTATTTTTCTTTAATTCCTATAATAAACATTTATTTGGAACATAGCATCCAGAAATTCTTTGAATGCATGCAATATGGGCAGTGCAATATGTAGGTAGGATTTGTGTGGATGCAGCTTGAACGTGGGCAGGGACACATGGGCAGAGACACATGGGCAGAGACACATGGGCAGAGACACAGGGGGCCCCATGATCTCCTTTTGCCCGGGGGCCCCATGAGCTGTCAGTCCGCCCCTGGTGATGCTTTTATTTGAGGATAATGGCTAATGTAGTGAAGGTGGTGTCCTGGAACGTGTAAGGTCTGAATGACAAATTCAAGAGGGCCTTGGTGTTCCAGTATCTCAGACACTCTAGGCCGCATGTTGTTCTCCTGCAAGAGACTCATATGAGTGGAAGCAGGGTGTTGGCACTGCGAAGGCCCTGGATTCAGCAGACTTTTCATGCTACCTACTCCACGTTTGCGCGGGGGGTATCCATCCTCATTAGTAAGTCGGTCTCTTGCAGGGTCCATCAGGTGGTATCAGATCCGGGGGGCGGTTTCTGGCATTGGTAATGGATATTAACTATAAGAAAATCCTGCTGGTAAATGTCTATCTGCCACCCCCTTTCAATGTACAATGTTTGTATGATATGCTGGTTAAATTGGCCCCTCACGCTTATTTACCAATGTTGATAATGGGGGACTTTAATGCTACCCTGGAGGCATTGCACTCCTCGAATGTGGGGAGGTTGGGCTCGGTAGAGTTGGTGTCATGGGCATCGATGGCGGGGCTCTCGGAAATATGGTGGGCAAAGCATCCGAATGTTCGTTGCTATTCTCATCTTTCACAGACACATAGGTCATCGGCCAGAATCGACTTTGCGTTTGGCAGTCCCGGGATGGTGTCAGATGTTCAGGATGTCTCTTATCTGGCCGGGGGTCTGTCAGACCACAATCCGCTTTCCGTCTCCTTGGCCTTCTCCTCGGGACGGGGGTCAGGGGGTTGGAAACTTTCGCTGGGGTGGTTGAAACAGGATGGGCTGACTGCTCATCTTCTGGAGGCGGTCTCGGATTACTGGTCGAGAAACCCAGAATCTGACCCCCCCCCCCCCCCCAATTGTCTGGGATGCCTTTAAGGCGGTAATTAGGGGGGAATGTATTTCTGCTATCAAAAAGGAGAGGGTGGAACAGCAGGCTGAGATTGGGGTACTGAAGGATAAGGAGAGGGAATGCGCTGACGCCAATGCTAATAACCATTTAAGTTCCTCTTATACAGCTTTATTAGAGGCACGGAGGCTGATTGATTTGCATTTTAACAACCTGGCTCATACTGAAGCCAAGCATAGGTCAGACACGCTGTTTGCAGAGGGGGACAAGAATGGAAAACTTCTTGCTCGATTAGTGGCGGATTCTCGCCAAATGGTAAGTATTCCGTTTATCAGACGTGCCGACGGGGGACTGGCTAGTGACCCGGGTGAGATACTTTCAGTATTTCAGAACTATTTTTTGACCCTTTATGCTCCCATCCCCGCTTTTGATCGGTTGGAATTGGAGGTGTTGTTGGGGGGTCTTTTGCTTCCGAGGCTTTCTGATGAGGATCGGGAGGTTTTGGAGGCAGAGATTACAAACAAGGAGGTAGTTGCGGCAATTTTTGGCTCCGGGGCCGGATGGCTTCCCGGCGGATTTTTATAAGCTATACGCTGATCAATTGGCACCCAGACTCACAGCTTTACTAGCCTACTCTATTCAGAATCAATGCCTGACGCAATCCATGCTTGACGCCTATATGATCTTGCTTCCTAAGCCAGGTAAAGATCCTCTGGAATGTGCATCATATAGGCCGATTGCTCTTTTAAATATGGATCTGAAAATCCTTACCAAGGTGCTGGCCAGGAGATTGGGTGGAGTCATCTCATCCTTGGTGAACATCGATCAGACGGGTTTTATGCCTGGTAAGTCTACGGACACCAACCTGAGACGTTTATTTACATATGTCCAGATTCCTGGTTCTGCCTCTCCCACTAGGGTGCTGGTTTCGATTGATATAGAGAAGGCTTTCGACTCTATCGATTGAAACTACATGTTGGCGGTATTGGAGAAAATGGGTTTTGGCCGGACTTTTTGTAAGTGGATCTCTTTATTATATACCAATCCTAGGACGGCAATTCGTATAGGCAGTCACACGTCTTCTTTCTTTCAAATTGGTAAAGGCACGAGGCAGGGTTGTCCCCTGTCGCATTTTTTTGTTTGCCCTCATGATGGAACCGATTGCGGTTGCATTGAGAACGTCAGGGCGCTCAGGGTGGGGTCTGTGGATGAGGGCTTGGCGCTCTATGCAGATGATTTGCTACTGTTTTTACAGGACCCGAAGGGATTGTTGGAGTCAGCTCTGGGTATTCTGAATAAATTTGCACAATACTCAGGGTTGAGGGTTAATTGGTCAAAGTCGTCTATCTTGCCACTGGACGCGGGGGCTGGGGACATTGCGGACCCAGCCTTACCCTTGCAGTGGGTGGAACAAATCACTTATCTGGGGGTGAAGATTACGGCGGATGTGGGTGACTACGTTTCCCTTAATCTCACGCCGCTTTTAGGCCTTTTTAAGCGGGAAATTCAGGCATGGCAGAAACTCCCGTTATCATTAATCGGAAGGATTAACCTTTTTTAAGAAATTGGACAGCCTCACTAGTTAATTTTTATGGGCCCCTGGGCAACCCAGAATAGGATTGAAGGTTTTACAAGAGCCATGGGGTGAGGGGGGGTTGGCCCTGCCGGATTGGTGGAAATATTATTTGGCTGGACAATTGGTGTTTGTTCACGTTCACAGGTGGTTGACATCGGATGATGGAGACTCGGCCGCGGTATTGGAGGTGGCCCACTTGGGTTCATACGAATCGCTACGGCTGGCCATTCATAGGGGGGTTAAGATGGACCTTCCACTCACAGCATCTATGAAAGCTACGATTAAGACCTGGGGGGAGGCGGTTGCTATGGCATGCCCAAGTTATAGGGGTTTTTTCCCATCCACTCCATTGTGGATGAATCCTAGATTGCCACACTTCTACTCCTTTGATGATCCAATGAGTTGGGTGGTAAGGGGGATTAATACCCTGAAGCATATTACTATGGATGGGGAACTGTTAACTTTTGACCAGATTAAAGCTAGACATGATCTACAAAATTCTCAATTTTTTCGTTACATTCAATTACGACACGTGTTCCAAGCACAATTTAGAACTTTGACTGTAGAATCCATATCTTCAGAACTGGAGAATTTGCTGATGACGGAGGGTCTCACCAAGACTCTATCAGTTTCTTACAGAAACATGTTCGCTACTAGCCCCAGGGCGGTCCACAAGTGTAGAGAGCGGTGGGAGGTGGAGATCCCGGACATATATTGTTAGTCAGGCACTGTTTCTGTTAGATAGAAGGTCATTGTTTGTACCTGTGTAATGGGCCATGTTGGCCCTTGTTCGGCTCAGTAAATACTGGCCGGCTGCTGTTTTGTTTTCTATGTCTCTTTTATAACTAATAAAAATAATAATGAAAAAAAAAATCATATGGGCGAAGTTCCAGATGATATTGCGGCACTGCACAGGAACGCCCACTCCTGCGGGAGCGAGTACCCGGAAGCCGGGAGGAAAATACCGATAATACCGTATGTACACCCCCCCACAAAAAAAAACGGCATACTGTACATGTTTGAGGTATACTGAATGTAATGTTATATACTTGTTTTTTGAGTGAACCTCCGCTTTAAACTGTCCTCTATAGCTTCTGACAGGCTGCGCAAGCAGACATGTACTGTATCTCCGGAACCATAAATGATAGCAGCCCCATATTTTGACCAGTTGTGGGGTCTTCAGCTACATACCGCCCAAATGTGTAGTCTCTGTGACCCCTGGTCGCCGAGCTACAATCCTCGAAGTCGATCTTTTTTTTTTTGTGATTTTTTATTTTTTTGGGCAAATGGGCCTATCTTGAGGAAGGGGGCTGGAGCTGCAGCTCCAAAAGCCCCTATGTTAATCCAGCCCTGAGCATAAGGACTCCTGGATTCTCGAATAGTCCCCGTCCTTTTTAACTCTGCAAGCTGCTCCCTGAGATCTTCCAAATCCATCAGGGGAACTCTTCGGACCCGCTGCCTGAAAGGCTTGTCTTCTTTAAGTCGGATTCGGTGGGTGGCGCTCTTTGCACATCCGACATCGAACTCAGTTTTGCCACCTACTAAGTTGGGCCTCCATTCTCTCCTTCCATCCTGGTGGAAGCTCAGCACCATCAGGCTGGGGACCCTTCTTGGAGTCTTCTGCCTTTTTTTCATCCGCCAGATCGGAAGGGCCAACTGGGGTGGCTTGGTGTACCCGGCCCAGTAGCACTCTGGCTGGCACTCTCACAGGGTTAGTGGTGGGGTTCCGGATGTTTACGGATACCCACCCACGATTTTTCTCCAGCACCTTCAACAGGATCACTTCAGGTATCACCTCCAATCCCTCTGAGGGTCCTGTCGGGTCGGGTTCCAGGACAAGAAACGGCCTGGCTGAGACCAGGTAAGTTTTACTGAGGCCCTGAGGCAAGTTACTTCTCCTGGCTGCAGGATTCTCACGAATTTCCCTAACCGCCAGATCCTTCCCACTCCTTCTTCAGGGGCATTCCTCTCCTTCACCAGCTGGTGGAACACCCTCCTTAATATTGGATGGACCATTTGAATTGAGGCCCCTGCTGCTTCAGTTAAGGGGGTCAGGAGTCTTCGGACTAGAGCCGTGTTTGTCCCTATGATTAGGGAGCTCTTATGGGCCCCTGGGGGCCGAGGGCAGACTATCGCCAGGGTGTCGAAAGTCTCGGCGACTCCTGCTGTTGAAGGATCAAAGGTCAGGCATATTGGTAAATACCCATGTAGCGCTACCCCCAAAGGAGCCGCTGGTTGATTTGGGATCGGCCTGCTAAGTTACCCTGGCAGTGTCTAGGGGTGTAACTTGTGAGATTAACAGTGAGTGGAGGTCCAGACACCCAATAAAGAGTTTTCAATGCTTTATTGCCCAGGCCAAACACGGCCAACATCAACACAATTTAGAAAGGTCAAGTGGATGAAGGAAGAGAAGAGAAACCATGCGGTATTAGGCCTGGAAATAGAACTGAGCAATACACTGATCTGCATTGAACCAATTGTGAAACACGTCGCCACTCTGCTCGGAGTGGGTAAAGTGCCTCAGGACAGACCCCTGTGACAGGCCTGGCAGCCGGAGCGCCACTTCTGGATACTACTGGGAGGAACAGGTCTCTCACACAGACCTGTCTCTAGAGCCCCTGCCACGGGCAAATTTCAATAGAGGACTTGAGTGAATAAGGAAAGAGAACCCTCCCAGCAGACTTTTCTATAGATGGTCCCCGGATGACAGCGAGCATACCTGTCAGTGGTCCGGACACCTGATCCCGACTGGGATTTTTGTTAATAGGTCTTGGAACCCAGTGGAACGCTGAGGTCCCTTCTCTCATCAGGATGAGATTCGCTGCGAAGTTCCGCTCTGGCCAGGTGGGCCATGCTGGCTGGGTCCATGGATGCGCGTACCCTGAAGGTGGGTACCGCACCTGGAACGGGGACCCTGCGGAAGAGAGCTAACACATGGCCTCTCTCACAGATATACCCTTCCCCAGCATGCCCTGCGAGAGAAAACATCCTCTAATAGGCTGCTGGGAGGAGATCCGCTCTGCTAGAACCCCTCTGGCGCCAGCTGCCGGCCAGGGGTGACATTGCACTCCCGGACCGCAGGCTGACCCAGTGGACATTGTCTAGAATGACAGAGGTCCCAAATTTAAACAAACACTGGAAAGGGAGCAAGGTAACTCTCCCTTCCCCACTAAATTTAGGCGTAGTACCCATGCTGATAGCAAGGGGGCGCTACACCCATCATAAGGGAAACTCTGAGTTCCAATGCCCCATATCTCCAACTCTTCTAACTTCTGTAAAGGCAAGTGAGAAAGGTACTTATCGTAGAAGTCTCTGTACAGGAGGGTACCTTGTGCTCCGGGTATCCAGGAGGGCCTTGGTGTAGATTTCTTCTACTTGAATGGGTACTAATGGGGAAGGCCCCACTAAATTCTCAGGGAATTTTCAAGGTGTGGCCCTCTCTCTCTCTCTCTCCTGTAACTCGTACTCTCACCCCTCTCTTGCGAGGGCATCTTTTGGGCCCCATCCAATCACGTGAGCGAGAATTGGGGGGTGTTCTTGGAAGGATTTTCTCCTTCTGTCTTTCCGCCTCTTGTTTCACATTGGAGCCATCTATGTTTGGTGGGCTCCCGGTTGACTCCTTCACCGGGACCCTCTGAAGTTTTCCGCCGGCTGAAATGCTGGTTGGTAGACACTGGCCGGGCTAGGGCAAACTTCTTTGACATGTCCTATCCCTCCACAGTTGAAACAGACAGTGAACCTTCTCGGTTTATTTTGCGGATTGTAAGACCCATAGGCGGGTTTTTCGGTTTTATCCCTTCTAGGTTGGTACGGGGAAAACCCTGATTGACCGGTCAGAGCAGCTACTATCTCCGTCAACTGAGACACTTGGGTCTTTAAGAGCTCAACTTGAGGGTTGCTGTCTTCAGTGGCCACAACACGCACTCGTGCAGGAGTTTCTGTGGCTTGTTATTTGTTCTTTTGATCTAGGACAGTGGTTCTCAACCTGGGGGTCGGGATCCCCTTGGGGGTCGAATGATGATTTGCCAGGGGTCACCAAATCCTGGGCTGTTCCTGAAGCCCGCACCACTCTCCCAGCCTTTTTGCGGCCGCCCAGCAGGGCTGTCCCTGGAGCCTGTGGCTGCCCAGCCGGGCTATTCCTAGAGCACATGGCCACCCACTTAGCCTCTTTGCAGCCACTCATTCAGTAAATGGCATAGCTGGGGGGCAGAGACTAGAGGTCAGCTGACTGGTGAGGAATGTGAAGTGGTAGGGGCTGGAGGAGACCCCATCCCGATTTCGGCATAGGTGTCACTGCTACGGGACACCACAAAGTCTGAGACACAGTGAAGCCAGAAACACAGTGAGTAACACTACCTGTGTCCCCACTACAGTTCTCAGATCAGCAGATGACCTTGATCAAGAGCACCCAAGTTGGCTGATCAGAACTCCAATCAGTATTGGCACTCATCCCATTCCCCCCACCCACCACCAAGGAGTAAGAGAAGGAATAAAAATAGAGACTACATGGAGGAGAGAGAGAGAAAAAGAGGGGGAGGAAGAAAAGAAAAAGGAAGAGAGAGAATAAGAGAACAAGAAAGACGGCTAGAGAGAGGGTTGGGGGAAAAAAAGAAATAAGGATAGAGAGGGCTAAAAAGGGAAAGAAAGGAGAACAAAGAGAAAGAGTGGTACATCCTAAAATGTATTATAAGGGGTTTGTTTTAATACTGTACAAGTGGAAGGGAGCGCTAAATTTCCGTGGGTTAGGGGCGCAAATTACTTGTCTTGCCTTGGTTGCTGACAACCCACGCTACGAAAGTAATTTTACTGTTGGGGGTCCCCACAACTTGGAAAATTTTAATCAAGGGGTCACTGCACTAGAAAGGTTGAGAACCACTGATCTAGGAGGTCCTCTTCCTGTCGAATGATCCTGATCAGATCGGGATACTTTAACACTCCACTTTCTTTCTGAGTTCGCAACTGAAAGACAATAGGATCCATGGGTTGGGCTCCCCTTACCACTTGTTGGAAACGTGTTTTATCCACATCTTTTGGCTCTATCCCTTTTTTTTAGCAGCATCTGGTGTAGGATCTTATCCAGGCTGCTGACAAATTCAGATAGTTTTTCTCCCTTTTTCTGGAAACAGTGTTCCAGTTGGCAACGGAGCTCACTGATGTCTTCAATCCTTCCGAACACATTCTATAGGACATCCAGATAATCTTGAGCAGTGCAATTATCTTTGCTGAGTTTGAGGTTACGTATGGCCTCTAAGGCTGGACCTCTGAGGCTTTCCATGATCCTCTGTTTCTTATTTTTCTCTGGGATTCCCCACTCTTCCAGAGCTTGGGTGGCCTGATCCATCCATTCTTCGAAACCATCTTCTGAAGATGGCACAGGGTGTCTCCCTGAGAAAGCTCTGAGTTTTCTATACCCTGTGATCAAACAGTCGGTAGAATCCTTCTTGCACTGGGCTATGATCTCTTCCAAAACAGCACACAACTCTGGGTTGAGGTCTTTAAGTGGTGCTTTGGCCGACCCCTTTACGATTTCTCCTGAGGCCCCATTGGGTGCCAGGGCATTAGAAGAAGTAGACGAGGTTGCGCTAGAGGAGGAAGGAACAGCTGACTCTTGTTCAGGCTGTATCAGGAAAAGTTCTTTGCCATTTATGGTCTTCACACTAGAGACTTTTAAGCAGTCTGGAACTCTGTCTCGCCATTCACATAGGGCATAGGTGTGGGGGTGGGTTGTATCCACCTTCAAGTTCATCACCCAGAATTTCTGGCCCTGGCACAAAGTCTCTAAAACTGAAAATGTTTCCTTTTCATCCCAAACTTCTCCCCGCACCTCAATCACTAAGCCTTTCTTTATAGGAACACCTTCGTCTGTGCACCACTCGGCGGCAGCGGCTGCATCCATGGCTGATCTTGTCAAGGGCGAGGTTCAGTACTAGGGGACAATGGATGATTTGAGAAGTAGAATCCCGGACGAGCCCCCACGTGTAGCACTACCCCCGAAGGAGCCGCTGGTTAATTTGGGATCTACTCTCTTTGGCTTGGCTCACCCCTATTTAACTGGCTCGAACCCTCCCTTGACACATCAGAAGTCTGGTGGGTAAGGTATTGTGACTTCTGCTTGGCTGGGGGTCACCATAGCAGGCACACAACAGGCAGTGACAATATAACAATAGTATTACCTGTTTTCATGGATGGTCCCTCCAGACGAGAAAATACACTTCACACAGTTGATATATTTAAATCAGAAGAGATAAGTTTACTTTATGTGAACTTAAGAAACAAACATAGATTTGAATCACAAACAAACAACTGTTAGGTAATGACTCACTATGATTCCGCAAGGGCCCTTACAGGAATCAGCAATTTAGATAGCAAATAAAAGGTTAAACTAAAGAATAGCGCTATTCACTTAAACTAAAGTAGGAAGTCTATGCTCGCGAGCTCCCTCTAGCGAGCAGTTCCGCAGAACAGTTAATATCACGTTGTGGCCGGTTGGTGCACGTTAAATTTGTAATCCACAAGTGGAAATCAGAAAGAAAGTACACAACGAAGTATCGGGAACAGTAAACGCTGGTGAACTGATCGCTCGTCAGCGTCAGTCACTTCTATGAACATTTAAACAGTTAACTGGGCCTTTAAAAGTCAGCCGGAGGCCGAATGTGTGTCTGCGGCCTGTGGGGTGGCACTAAGGTGTCTGTCTATGTGGAAGTCAAAAGCTTGAATTCTCTGCAGAAGGCGCGTTAGTGAAACACTGCTCCACGGCACAAGGATCCCGGACGAGAGTGGCTCCACTGTTTCAGTTGTCAGCTGGGCTGCCTCTTCGATCTTCGGGAACACGGGCTGGATGCTGGAGTCTTGCTTCCTTCCAAATGGCTGATCTCTCGGTGGGTTTAGCCCCAGGCTTCTTGCCTATTCGCACGGCTGTGCTCTGTCAGCAGCTCCGCATAGGAGAAAATGCAGGTCCCAAGAGGCCGAAATCAGCCGCGCCCTCTCTTTAAGTAACCTCCCCCATAAGTCTGTGCGGAGGTGTCACATGTTCTAATGTCGCAGGGCATTGTGGGATGTGTAGTCTGTTTCTCCTGAGAGTCAATGGAGTCCATATCTCCCGCTACTTGCAATGCCACAATGCATAACTCCTTAAAGGTAACTCACATATTTACAAGCATAAATAAAGTCCAGTGGGGATAGCCTGTCATTAGACTTCTGACAGGACGACCCCGGTACAATTGTTAATCTGTCCCATTACTTTTGGTCCCTTAAAAAGTGTGAGGCACATATACAAACTGTTGTAATTCCTACACCTTTCACCTGATTTATATGTAAATACCCTCAAATTAAATCTGAAAGTCTTTAGTTAAAGTACATCTTGTTTGTTTAATTTCAAATCCATTGTGTTGGTGTATAGAACCAAAAATTAGAATTTGTCGATGTCCCAATATTTATGGACCTGTGATGTGGACTAATTAATTGATTTCCTGACAATCTCAGGGCTAACCCATCTCTGCCGCCTGATTCAAATTACTATGGTGAAATATGTGCAATCTACAGACAAAAAGATTCACATCCTCACCTTTTCTCAGCTCAGTCCCAACAGGAAGTTACTGGAGCCTGCTGGCTTTTTATTAAAACCACAGAATCACAAAACATGCATTGATTGGTTCACATTATACAGATACACCCACTCTACCCACCCCTCACCCATTTTACCCTCCTCCCCTGTGTGGCTTGTCCTTGGCATGAAGCTTCTCATTGGTCAGTTCACATAAAAGGGTGGTTTCTTCTCACAAGTCCATTCCATGTTCTTCTTAAAAAATCCACATGTCATTCAGGCATAGGAAAGTTCTCTCAGTAAAGCAGACAAGGGGGAGGGGTGACTTCCTCTTCCATACAGAGCAAGGAACGAGAAGGGGGTTTTGGAATAAAAGCCTTCTAGGAATGCAGTGGGGGGGGGGGGGATGGGCCCAACACACATTTGAAAGATGAGAAGCAGAAGGAGAAAATGGAGAGGAAATGAAACAAACAGCTCTCCTTTGTATTTTCAGTGCTGAGTTCATTACTTTAAAACAATATCTGATATCTGACAAATCTTATCAAGGAAAATAAGCAGTATTGATCGTTCCCATACATACATATGCATAATGCGTATGAAACAAATAAACAGTATAAGGAATATAAAAACAATATTTCAGTGATTCTAATCATAACATAAAATTTTCATTTTAGCACGTCCACCACACCTGACTGTATATATGACACACACTCGTACACAGACACACAACATACACAGGCACACACACAAATGTACACAGACAGACACACACACGTACACAGACACACACATGTATACAGACACAAACACACATTGTACAAGGACACACACACAACACCCCCCCTCACTTGTAGAACAGCCCTTACTTGTTAGGTGGAGTTCCTGGACCCAGCTCTTGTGCAGGACATGTGAGGGGTGCACATGCAGGAATTTACCAGAAGTGGCAGCAAAGAGCCTGATGTCAGTTCAATGACACTCGCATTTCGAAAGCCAGCACAGCCATCAAGCTCTCCTGCACCCGCCCCTGCCTTCTCTGATCCCCACCAGACAGCTGGGCCTTTCTAGATGCTCGGCCCCTTACTAGTGTATGGGCTGTACCCCATAATGGCGGCCCTGCTGGCTTAACTGCCTGTGCCCGGTAAGCCTGACTCCCTTGGCTCACAGCTACCTCTGTTTTTCTGGCCCTGAACCTGGGGCCCCTTGGCAGTGCCCATGGTTGCCCGCTCAGTAAGACGGCCCTGCTTACAATGGTGGTCACAATGTCCCCCTTACAATGGTGGCCAGAATGTTCCCCTTACAGTGGTGGCCAGCATGTCCTCCTGCCAAGTGGTGAAGGCCCGGACCTATGAGGGCACCATCAAATGGGAGGTAAATCAGTCACAGCTCAAGGAACTCCTAAATTCTACTAGGCTTCTCACTAATGCTCCTCAGATGTACAATTTCATCCATGTATGTGTATGTGTGACCTAAATATCCACACTCTGAAGCACCTAAATACTTTGAGTGATTGTTTCAACACATTTTTTTTTCACACTTAGACATGGAAGACTATCCGTGACGGTGACTTGCCAACTGAATTTGTAACAGAATACCATGCTGAGGTATATCACTATAAATATACCAAATTATTCAGTTACTGATGTTCTTTTCACTGTTTTATTATTTTCAATTGTTTTATTGCAGGCATGTGAAATCAAGAAAATGCTGTCACAGGATCCTAAGATGAGGCCCAATGCTGGTGAATTAAAACTATATTTAAAAAAAATATGTTCTTTGTAGATGCTGACAATCTGGGAATTTGACAATTACTCTGTCATGTAACACTGTATCCAAATGATAGTGTTTTTTTTTATTTATTTTTTTACCCTGAAAATTACCCTTTTTTGGAATGTAGACACCTCAAGGTGATCTCATTTTTTTTGCCACATTTTTTTCAGAAATGAAGAAACATGCTGGTATTGAGGGGGTTAAAAAATGGAGCTTGGTAGTGGTGCACTAGATCGAGCACCATAATAATGTACAGATCACATACAGTGATAGGATGGAGGTGAAAGGGTTAATGTACAGGATAAGAGGTGAAGGTGTTTAATAAGGATGAGCCGAACAACCCCCCTGTTCGGTTCGCACCAGAACTTGTGAACAGGCAAAAAAATTTGGACGAATGCCGGTGTAACGGGAGGGCCCATGGAATCCAGAAGCGCTTAGAAAGTATGAGATACTCTTGTTTCAGCTTCCCCGGGCCCTCTTATGTGTAGATCACCCTGTGTCTCTAATAGTGGCACAGGGTGAATGAGAACCCCACTATGATCTGTGCTAGTCAGATTTAATGCAGTATAGATATTGTATATATATTGTATATATTGTGACAGTAGGAGCTAAAATGTAAAGTTGGCTGGACACAGGGTATGCACATTTGCTGGGTGCAACTCTACAGGGCGTAGATGTGGACTGGAGAAGACTGCTTTTGCAGCTTTCTCCAGGTTTTGGTACTTTGGTACTCTGTAGTTTGGAGATTCCACAGTGTCTGGGGTGGGACGGGATCTCCAACCCTATGTCCAGATTTTGTGGATGATCAGCAGGGTGTGTGCTCAAGTGAGCACAGCCCTTTATACAGGGGTGGACTGACAACTCATGGGGCCCCTGGGCAATAGAAGATTATGGGGCCCCCGGGCTTACAGATGGCCACCAATGCCAGGAGGCATTGCATAGGCAGGGCAGCTAAAATCCCAGGATTTTCACATCAAAAGCATTTCGGTTTTGGACATATCAGGGACAGATGTAAAAAAAACACAGATTTTTACATACTGTCCCTGGTTTTATTAAGCCTGGCAACCCTGATGGGGGCCCCCTAGTGGCATGGGGCCCTCGGTCAGTGCCCGAGAGTTCCAATGGTCAGTCCGCCCCTGCCTTTATAATGAGAGTGTGGGAAGACCTCATGGCTCCCAGTTGAAGACAGCTCCACAGTAAGAGACAGGAGGTCTCCAGAAATCGGAGAGGCTGTAGGAGACAGCCAGAACGTTGGTTATTGCAAGAGGCAGAGCTGTAGACCCTGAAGGGAAACCGTCTACATTGAGGAGTCCGCTGGTCTGAGTGACCAGGACAAAGCGCAGAAGAGCCAGGTGGGCTAGTATTTTTGGTTTGTGTTTGATGGAGAAGAACCCCCTGCGTGGGAAACCTTTGTTTGGACTTTTATTTTTGCCTTTTTAATAAAAATGGGGCTACCATGCCCTTAAATATAGTTCCTGACTGGTGTGAATCACTTGAAAAACGCATATACCACAAGAGCTAACAACCCCCAACTTTACAAGTGGTGGATTCAGCGGGCACAAGACGGTGGAATCTGGGTCCTTGCTCCACAGTGAGTTCACGTCAGGAACTATTGGCTGTGTGCGGAAGTGCAGCCAGGCAAAAGGCATTGCATGTTGCAGGTTATGTACCTGTGAAAGGAGAATTTTGCCACAATCTGAGATCCCTGGAAAAAGTAAGTTCATCTGTTTTATGAACTGTGTAGCGCTCACCCCCGAAGGAGCCGCTGATAATTAATGGGATGGCAGATTTACCTCATGGCTCCCTCCGAATGTCTAAGGATGAATGATGCATACAACAGCAGCAAAGGAATGTCCACGAAGAAATGTCTTTTGTGCTCTTTATTACCCGGCCGGGTAAAAATAGTGAACAGGTGATGAAAGAGATAGAGGTGAAAAAGGAGAACAACAGATTCAGGCGTAGTATTTGGAACATTCCTGCTCCTATGCGTAACACTTTTCTTACCACTCCTATTTGAGTGGGCTTAGCGTGCCCGGATAGGCCTCTCTCACTGACCTAGCAGCCGAAGTATCGCTCGAACCTCTTCAGGACGAAGTCTCTGCTACAGACCCTCCCAGGTGAATATCAGAGAGACGCCTCTGCCACAGGCCCTCTCTGATTGCAGATACGGAGGCAACCCTCCTAGGTAAAGTTATGCCTGAATCTTCTTCTTAACGTCGCCCAGGTACCGACTGAAAGAGGAGTCAATCCTTCAGTGTCCGGTCACCTCGATCCCCGGTGGTTCATCGGAATCCTATTGGACCGCCAACCTCTCATTGGCGCTCCTCAGATGGACTCCCCACCGAACAGCTATACTCGCTTGGGATCTTCAAAAGTGGGAACCCAGTCGACCACTGGGTCCCCGTCCTGCTCATATGCCCCGGACCAACTTGGGCCAGGAACACTGCATAGCGCGCACACTCCGGCCAGGTAGGCCATAGCGCCGGAGCGCCGTAATGTGGCCACCCTGAAGGTGGGTGCCACACCGGAAGAAGACCCCGCCTCAATGGCGTCTGTTCCAGAAGTACCCTCTCCCAGCATGCCCAGCGAGAACACTCCCTCCCGATTGGCTGCTGGTAAAAGGCACCCAAGCCTCAACTCCACTGGTGCCACCTGTCGACCCGGGGTGCGATAACACGCCAGCAACAACAGAATGAGCCCACAGTACAGCCAAGCTGGAACAGAGACCCTAACTAAACATTGCAATTGAAACCAGAGTCCATACACTCTGATTATCCCTTAAATTTCGACCAGTACCGGTACTTGGAAGTAACCCGACGCTACACACTCCCCCCACTTGAATAGACACTGTCCTCAGTGTCCAACAAACTGGTGTTCAAGCCTGAACACCTGACCTGAATCTGCTCTGACAGTAAAGGAAAGAAATAGAAAAGAAAAGACAAATATAAAAACTTAAAACACTGTTTTGTACATTATCCACAGTGATACATTATGACATTAAACATTCCTGACTATCTATGCTGCCCCATTCTCCGACAGTTTTGATAGATGATCAACAACCTGCAAAACAAAATGGAAGAACACACACAAAAATACACACATACAGTCACTGAGGGTAAAATGAAACTGCACCTTCCCAGCAAAGGTGAAGCCTCCTTTCCTCCCAGAGAGACACATTCAAAATAGGGGTGAGATTTTCTCAAACTGCAAGGGCCTAGGATAAATATATACAGATTGTCTTTCTGCGGTAGTAGAAGTTGCAGAACACTGCCCCTAGTGGTCAGTGTGCTGGTACTACCAGTATAAGGCAGTCCATGCTCAAATGGAGCAATCAGCAGAAAAGGGGAGATATGAAAAACTGTATCTTCTCCTCCTCTTCTTTTTCCTAGTGCTGTGAAGAAGCTTGCAAGATCCTATCCTTACTAACTTACCAAACCCCCCCGAAGTTCTGCACAAACAATAAAGTGTGAATCCGGTGGGATGAAAACACAAAAAAAAAACTGGAAAGGGGCAACAGTTCTTGTCCGTAGCTTCTTTAAAACAAAACAGCAAAGGTGACAACGCAGACATGAGGCCTACTTATAGAATCGCAGATCCGGCAAAATGACAATGTCCCCTCGGGAATTGGTAGTGGTGACAGAGACCGCCGCAGCTTTTTGCTCTGTGACTTGCACCCTTATCCCTTTCTTATTATGGTTCTTTCTGACTTCCATCCGTCCATGCAGGGAAGGGGTGAAAGGTGGCTTTGGAAAAGGTCCTTTTTCCCTCCTTGGTCTCTTTATTTTCTTCATCCTTTTGGAGTTGTCTATAGTAGGTGGGCACCCGGTTGACTCCTTCCTTTGGCGTAGGTTTCGAAGGCGCAGGCCGGCGTAGGTGGAAGTGGGCTTGACCCATGCAAACCCATGCAAATGTGGCGTGACCCCATGCAAATGATGGTCCGAGTGCCAGACAAGTACGTTTAGCGAACTGCGCATGCGCCGTGACGTGGACGCATCCCCCTGCGCATGCTCACAACCACGGCGGAACAACTGCCTAAGATACGCCAGATCACTGCGTACGCCATGAACGTAACCTACGCCCAGCCAGACACACGTCCAACGTAAAATACGCCGGCTTGTGTTCCCTGGTGCAGACCTTTGCATGTCTGCTGCTGGGTTACACCTCCTTTATGGGGCTTAACTTTACGCCGAACGTACAACTTACGCACACCTTTCGTAGCCTGCATCGGGCGCACGCAGGTTCGTGAATCGCCGTATTACCCTCATTTGCATGTTTGAATGACTAATCAATGGGAGCGGCACCATGCTGCCAGCCTAAATGTGTGCCCACTCTACGCCGGCGTAAGCAAGATACGTCGGCGGGGTGTAGCCTGGTTTTAGGCGCATCTCTGTTTGTGGGTCTGTATTGCGAGCCCCCTGCTGGGCTAAAACCCCAATAACACATGTGAAATATACAATGACATGTGTTAGTGTTGTTACCTTCTTTTGAATGCGATCCTCAGGAGCAAACACACCACACACAATCAATATAGTAAACCAAGGGTAACTTTACTTGGCATGTAATAAGAAAGATAAAAGATCAAACAGCAGATTAACTATACATATGTATACATAGCTGATTCTGCAAGGGCCCTTTGCAAGAGTCAATAAAAGCAAAACAAAAATGTTAACGTTCTAAAGTCTTCAAGTGGCTATTAAATAGTCTATGCTCACGAGCTTCCCCTAGTGGGCAATCCCCTTAAATGCAACCGCTAGCAATCTTGACCAGGCCTGGCTTGGATCACTCCAGAATGTTCCTCAGTGGTGAAGTCTATTTTTCAATTCGTTGGTGCACATCAACTTATTTGTAATCCAAAAGGGTATTCAGGCTCAGTTAACGGGTATGATAAGTATAAGTGCTGGTGGACCGATCCTAAAGTTAGCATTAATCAACTTGGCTAGCGTGACTCTCAGATGTTAGGTCTCTGGGGCGAATCAGTAGACAGTACGCTGCTCTGATATGTGGAACACTATGAGTCATAAGGCTGAGGTAGTATTGAAAACTTGGGCAAGTGCCCTCTCACCCGAGCAGGCCTAGTCCGCCTGAGTTCCTCACAAAAGTTACGCTGATCAGTGGTCACACTGCAACGCACAGTCTACGGTATCCCGCTCTCCACTGTTACGATCGTCAGCTGGTGAGTATCTCCGGTCTCTTGGAAACACAAGCCGGACGCACTTGATCTTGTCCCTCTCCGGATGGCCGCCCTTTCGGTGTATCCCGGTTTAGGCTTCAGGCCTAGCCGCTTGGCTGGAGTGCTCTACCTCGTTCCGCAGAGGGAAGAAGACCGATCCCAAGAGAGCGAATTCAGCTCCTCCCGCCGTTAAGTAACCTCCCCCATTAAGCTGTGCAGGGGTGCAATGTTTTCTGGGAAGCCAATGCATTATGAGTACCATAGTCTATTTCTACTAATGTCAATGGAGTCCTTTTCTCCCAATACTTCAAAACCCACAATGCATTGCTTTAGGAAAATTAAACACATATGTACAACTTGACCGGAACTCCCGGGGAATCCAGGTATGCATAACTATCAAATAGTCCATGATAGCATGACTATAGCATTATTATTATGATTGTACAGTATATATATATATATATATAGTTTGTCTTTCAGGTCCTTGCCCCTCCTCTTCCTGTCACAGAGGAAAAGTTACAGAAACAGCTTTTACTGGAAAGATTCTCCAACCACGGCTGCTGTTGACCAGATCTGATGGACAGCTGTAAAGAAGCTGGTATTTGGAGGGACAATCGGCAATCGTTGAGACCAATGTCTTACCTTTTTATATGTCTGTCACCTAGGTCCTGTCAGCAGTTTGAATCTTCAATCAAGCTCATCTCTCATCTACAACAGGAAACAGCGAGCTTCATGATGGAGAGGTTACCTTGGAAATCAGTCCGAATTACAGCAACCTACTGTTCCATGATGTAGGAGCCACAGGACACCAAGTTCAGAAACGACCCAGTGAGTGCCTATGAAGCTATTTTAACTTTTAACATTGCATTGGATTAAAATTTTACGGATGTCTGTTGTCTCAGTTAGTGCAGCGGGCAATCTGACACTATCACACTCCCACTATAAGGGGCAGTTCACACCAGATGCAGTTCCGTACAGTTTTGTGTGCATTTTTTCTGCATTAAAAATGCATGCACAGTGTTTTCCATAGATTCAAATGGCTCTAGTTCACACCATGCGGTCAGTTTCCGGTGCAGAAACTGACTGCATGGTGTGAACTAGAGCCATTGGAATCAGAGGCAGATCCAGAGTCTAGTCTCGGGAGGGGCACTATCAGAATTTTTTTTTTTGGGGGCAATTTATCAGGGAAATGTCTGGTGTTCGCGCTTCAATGATTACGGCACCATGGTGGTTATGGTATCAGGATGATTGAAGCGCATTATTTATAATATTACATTGTAATATAAAATGAAATGGTTCAACTCACCATAATGTGGGAGCCCCGAGTGTGTCACTTGCCACGTCACCTGCCACCAGATGCAGCTTGTCACTTGCCACCTCACCTGCCACACCTTGCGGATTGTCACTTGCCACATCACCTGCCATACCTTGCGGATTGTTACTTGCTAAGGTGGTGTTTTGCTTGTCAGAGTCAGGCAGCAGAGAGATGATGTAATCTCTCTGCTGCCTGCACAGTGAGGGCGGAAGTTACTGCAGGGATGCAAGGCGGGCGCAGGGCGTTGAGAGATGTCACCTCTCTGCTTCCCCCCCCCCCCCCGGCCGCCGGCTTGTTGATTGGTCAGCCGCCCTCACACCCACAGAGCCGACCAACTGACCGCCCACTCCCTGACTCATCACGGAGCCACCCGCTCAGACTCTCCGGCGCCCGCGATTTCCGCATTTACTGCCCGCTCAGACTCTCCGGCGCCCGCGAATTTCCCAACTACCACCCGCTCAGACTCGCCCACGAATTCCGCAACTACCGCCTGCTCAGACTCTCCAGTGCCCGCGAATTCCACAACTACCACCCGCTCAGACTCTCTGGCGCTCGCGAATTCCACAACTACCACCCGCTCAGAATCTCCGGCGCCCGCGAATTCCGCAACTACTGCCCGCTCAGACTCTCCAGTGCCCACGAATTCCGCAAATATCGCCCGCTCAGACTCTCCAGTGCCCGCAAATTCCGCAACTACCGCCCGCTCAGACTCTCCAGTGCCCGTGAATTCCGCAACTAGCACAAATTTCTCGGGGGTGGCAATTTCCCTGTTGCCCCCCCACCCCCCCTGGATCTGCCCATTATTGGAATACATGGATAACACTGTGCATGCATTTTTAGTGCAGAAAAAATGCACACAACTGTACGAAACTGCATCTGGTGTGAACTGGCCCTAAGGGATGACAGGTCCGTCTCCGCTCACTGTGCAGATACAGACAGAGAAGAAGCAAATGGAGTGTGGTCTGCATTACATCATCTTCAATGGAAGGCAGGTGAGACATCAGGGGTCTAAAAGAATCCCGATGTCTCATTAAAGTGGAGATCCACCCAAAAATGGAACTTCCACTTTAAGGGAAGGTGACCCCGACATGCCACATTTGGCATGTTGTTTTTTGGGGGGGGGGACCCTCTTTTTAGAGAGTTCCAGCTCCCACTTCCTCGCTAGGCGCCTCGGCGGCGGAAGTAAGCTCACCTCTCCCATCCTCCCTCTCCACAATCATCTGGGACACTTCACAGGTCCCAGATGATTGCTCCGGCAGTCACGGTCCGCAGAGCGGTGTCACCCACAGTGACAATGCTGGCGCCGCGGAGAGGAGGGGGACACGAGCGGGGCTTCGTTCCCCTGCATCACTGGGCCCTGGGACAGGCGAGTGTCCGATTATTTAAAGTCAGCAGCTGCAGTATTTGTAGCTGCTGAATTTTAATATATTTTTTTTTTTTAGGCGAACCTCCGCTTTAAAGTGAACTTGTTACAGAGAGTTTATATTACATAAGGGACTTTTTGTCATCTATGTGATGTATTAAAACTTTTTTACTGATAAAAAAATGTCAGATATTAAGTTACTCCCAAGCACTTAAAACTTAGATCCCACTGCACCTCCACCTACACAAACGCACTCACTGGGAGCATCTACGTACGAAAACATCATTTGCACTCAGGGCTACTGTTACAAATCATTGGACCCTGTACAGTCTACCTGACAGGCCACCCCCCTTTTCCCAAAAATAACAACTTTTATTTTCCCTAAAATGCCACAGCTGCGATGCTATGCTTTGCAGCCATGGCAGAGATTATACCCCCATAGAACAAGACCCATTCAAGTGAATAGCGCTGCTCTGCAAGTGCCCCGCAACCGCGTGCTTTGTGTTAGTGTGGGGTTAAAGCAGGCAGTGAGGAGGCAATCTGCCTCCTCACCGGCTGTGAAATGTTCTCTAAAGAGCGATCCAAATGCTGACTGCTCTTCTCCTGCCCGGGCCCCCCTTTTAAACCGATGGGGCCCCGTACAGGGGGGCCGGCTGTACCTGCCTTATCAGCTCTGTTTGGACTACATATGTCACATATTGCTATGCACATCAGAAAAAGAGCAATAATTCTAGGGCCATTGTTCTAGGGCTGGACGTGTGACGTCAGTGATCGTCTTTCCCTATATCAGGGAACAGACAATCAGTGTTATTTCCACAATGAAGAACTGGGAAGCAGTGTTTACACTCACCTCTCCCCTAGGGGTCTGTTGTAAAAAATAAAAGTTCAGTTGAAACAAAAATAAATAACGATTAATTCATTCAGGGCTTGATCTAGTTTTGTGAGTGCTAGTGTCAGTTGTTGTCAGTGTCAGTGACAATGTTAGTGCCAGTTAGTGACGTCAGCAGATGAACCCACCCCCTTGTGACGTCACCAACCGGGCATGCTGGGTCAATGACATCACAAGCGGGCAGCGTCACCGCTGACACCATTGGGTTACTCCGCCCCTTAGCCATTTCAAGAAATGACAAATGGCAGAGCAGGCAGATGGCGGGAGCGTTCGAGGAGACTGGAGTTTTTTTCCTTTTATTTGGGTCTGGCGGGTGTCCTCATTGACGATGGATCTACACCGGGGGAAACATTGTGTACTGTCTTTATTCACGTTTTACACTTTTTGGTGAATGGGTGCCCATACTCATTTACACAGACCCCCACAACCACCGCCCAGGGTTGTGGGGAAGAGGCCCTTGTCCTCATCAACATTGGAACAAGTTGCTTTGGAGTGGGAAAGGGAAGAGCCCCCTGCCCCAAAGCTCCCCCCATGTTGAGGGCATGTGTCCTGGTATGGTTCAGGAGGGGGGGAATGGCACTCTTGCCCCCCCCCCCTCCTTTCCTGGCCTGCATGCTTGAATAAGGCCTGGTATGGACCCCACACTGTTCTTTTCCTGAAATTTCTATTGCCTGCATTCTTTCGTTTATATTTCATCTGTCAGTGGGAAAGCCCGCTAACCGGGCCCGGGCCCGATCCTTAACAACCAGGTATTCTTCACACAGAATTTGAATCGTTACGAAAATTTGGAATTAGTTAGAAAATTAACAAATTAAATTAAATGAAGCGAAACCAAACGAACTCCGAAACGAATCCAGGAAACAAAATTAGTAACGTAACAAATCCGTCTGAAATAAAAAAACATTTTTCCATTCTGCACATGTCTAGGAGAATTTATTTTGTGATTTTTTTTGGGGGGGGGTTTTTGGAGACTGAAAAAAATATTCCTAGTTCAGTCATCTCACAAATCAGCAGATCTTCAAACGGCTACTTATTTATTTATTTTTTCCACCTTTTACAGATCCTGGGCGTCTTTGAGTGAAAAGACAATGATTTCCCAGATGATTGCCGAGAGGGAGAGGGGAGAGGTGACCTTCCTTCCGGCGCCGCTGCACTCAGGGAGGAAGTGGGAGCTAAAACCCTCTAATAAAATGGTCACCTTCCCTTAAAGCGAAGTTCCATTTTTGGGTGGAACTCCACTTTAAGACGGCTTTCATAGGGAATTATTGATTTTGACATGTCATGCGACTTGTGCTCTCGAAGCCGAAGCATTCGTTACGCCATTGTAAAATGGTCCTTACTAGTAGTACTCCATATTCCCATCGCACATGTTCCTGGAGAACGCTCTAGAGTTTTGGGTGCTGCTGCAACAACCAGCTGGAGACTGGATCAGAAAGCCAAAATTAGGATATTTGCCAGCACACCGCGGATCCTCAAGTAGAGTCCAAAGTTTTTTTATTGAAGCATGATCACATCACAAAGTAGTGCAACGTTTCAAGTCTTACAGGACCCGTTCTTCAGGCATGGGATGCCCTTACTAGGACAAGTAGTGAAGGAATTCCTGGATGCCTTTTTAAAGCGGGGTTCCAACCACAATTTGCATTTTTTTAAAGTATGTCCTTTCATCAATCTTTGTTTTGCTATGCATACTGTCTACTACTAGTTACTAGTTAAAAATCCGCCGCCGCTCCGCAGACTTATTCACATGGTACACTTTATAAACTTGTGTGCAGAGCGGTGTCATTTTGCTTGTGGGCATTGTGAAGCCCACAAGCAATTATTTCTGGGAATTCGCTGGTGACACGTGCTAAAGGCCCGCCCCGTTCTCGCGCATTCGCAAGACAGCAGCAGCGCCACGCCGTCAATCACTTGGGTTGCCATCACAACGGGCGGCGGCGGCTGACGTGCCCGCCGTTGTGATGGCAACCAACAACAACAGCAACGTAGAGTAGTGTAAGGAGCTGGAATCGTGTCACTTCCTGTTTCAAAGTCCAGCGCTAGGGGTAGGGCATGGCATCCTGGGAAATGATGACACACATTTCCCAGGAGCGTTAGCGTTCGGAGGAGCCGAGGGAGCTGACGTCAGGATCCTAGGTGAATCCGAAGGCAGATTTCGTGGGAGCGCATAGCAACAGGCATTTCCAGATGAGTAAAACATTTATTTTTTCTTCTTTTTTAGGTGTAATGTGCACTATAAAGGAAAACACATTTTTTGATGGAAACTCCACTTTAAGTTAAAGAAACACCTATATACCTTTTTAATCTCACCACCAGTGGTAAAATAGGAAAATACAATGGCTTACTCAAAGATAGAAAAAAATTCAGCAGAGACGGGGATAAATTGGCTGTAGAGTTTACCTATAGCTTTGTATGCATCTAAACATAAAAGGAAAACATTCTCCTTATGAGATATTGTTTGGTATGTTCCAAGTGCAGTTACACTGGAAATAAAGGACACATGGGTACAGGTGTCACATTGTAAATGTGTCCATGCTACTACATTGGTTCCTGAGCAATAAGACCAAGACTTCTTACCTAATGGGCCATTTGTGTCACCAGCAAGACATTGCTAAATAATAATTATGTTCTCATGTCTTACAGATGGGCAAAAGAAGAAAGAGAAACCTTTGCATTGAAGAGAGTGTTTTGGACACTGACCAAACTATGAAGCCAAGAGAAGTACCATCCAGTGCCTGCTGGACTGCACTTGTGGGAAGCCAAACCTAAAAGAACCGGATGATCCAATTACATCAGGTGATCAGTACTCAGTTTAAGCCCTGGTTCACACCGGGTGGGACTTTAACCACTTAACCCCCGGACCATATTGCTGGTCAAAGACCAGAGCACTTTTTGCGATTCAGGACTGCGTCGCTTTAACTGACAATTGCGCGGTCCTGCAACATGGCTCCCAAACAAAATTGGCGTCCTTTAATTCCCCACAAATAGAGCTTTCTTTTGGTGGTATTTGATCACCTCTGCGGTTTTTAGTTTTTGCGCTATAAACAAAAATAGAGTGCCGATTTTGAAAAAAATGAATATTTTTTACCTTTTGCTGTAATAAATATCCCCCAAAAACATATATAAAAAAAAAAAATTCACAGTTTAGGCCGATACGTATTCTTCTACATATTTTTCTAAAAAAAAAAACCGCAATAAGCGTTTGATTGGTTTGCGCAAAAGTTATAGCGTTTACAAAATAGGGGGTATTTTTATGGCATTTTTATTAATATTTTTTTTTACTAGTAATGGCGGCGATCAGCGATTTCTTTCGGTACTGCGACATTATGGCGGACACTTTTGACACATTTTTGGGATCATTGGCATTTTTATAGCGATCAGTGCTATAAAAATGCATTGGATTACTATAAAAATGCCACGGGCAGGGAAGGGGTTAACACTAGGGGGCGGGGAAGGGGTTAAGTGTGTTCCCTGGGTGTGTTCTAACTGTAGGGGGGGTGGCCTCACTAGGGGAAATGACTGATCTTCTGTTCATACATTGTATGAACAGAGGATCAGCATTTCTCCCCCTGACAGGACCGGGAGCTGTGTGTTCACACACACAGCTCCCGGTCCCCGCTCTGTAACGAGCGATCGCGTGTGCCCAGCGGCGATCGCGCCCGCCGGGCACGCGCACGGGAGTCGGGGCCCCCTAGTGGCCTGCGCGAGAGCCGACATTATATTACATGCTCTCGCGCAGGGGAGCCGACCTGCCGCCGTAAAACGACGGCGGCTGGTCGGCAACCAGTTAAAGTGGTGCGATTTGGTCCAATTTAAGTGCGACTTCAATGCGATTTCTGACTATTTCAATGTACTGCGACTTGGCTATGTCCAAACAAAAAAGTAGAGTGTGTGGCATTCCTTTCCCTTCTAGCACAATTGCCGGCAATTAAAAAATGAGGGGAAAAAAACTGCTGTTCGGATCTAGTATGGGCTTTAAGGGGAACCCCACAGCAAAAAAAAATTTTAAATGGCGTGGGGTCCCCTGCAAAAACTGTTGTTTTTTTTACTCACTTTATACAATTTTTGGGTGAATAAGCACCCCATACTCATTCACATGGGAGGGAAGGATCTGGGGGTCCCCTTTTTAAAGGTGGGCTTCCAGATTTCAATAAGTCTACCCCCGCACCCCCACAACCACCAGACCAGGGTTGTGGTAATGAGACCCTTGTCCTCATCAACATGGGGACAAGGTGCTTTGGGGGGAACCCCCTTACCCCAAAACACCCCCCCCTGTGTTGAGGGCATGTGGCCTTGTATGGCTCAGGAGGAGGGGTGCTAGCTTGCCCCCCCTTATTGCTGGCCTGCTAGGCTGCATGCTCTTGGCTTTTGCAGGGGCCCCCACACCGTTTTTTAATTTTTTGGGGTGGAGTTTTTTTTTCCTTATTTGTTAATTTGCTGGCAATCCTGTTTACATTCAGCTGTTAGCAGGGAGCCCACTGCTTTTGTTTTGTGAGCAAAAATGTTATAAGAACGGGGTTAAAAATAAAGTGAAAAATGGCTTAACCACTTCCGGACCACCGCATGTAGATATACGTCGGCAGAATGGCACGGACAGGCACATCAACGTACCTGTACGTGCCAGCCTAGACGTGGGTCGGGGGTCCAAACGGGACCCCCCCCCCCTGGTACATGTGGCGGTTCCGTAGGCTGCAGAAGCGATCGGGGATGAGGGGGCGGCTATTCGTTTTCAGCCACCCCCTCGCGATCGCTCTCAGCCAATGCGCGCACTCCCCCGCCTTTTCCTGTGCTAAGTGCTAAGGACTTCTTAAAGAACCATATGCAACTAAAATGACATCAATTGGTTTTGTAATACAGTAGTAAATGTTTCTTTTGTGAATTCTTCATTTACACAATTATTCAACCCCTTAAAGACTACCACTCTGAAGAACAGAGGTTCATTGAAGTGTGTTCAATCAGGTATTGAAAACACCTGTGGATGTCAGGGAGCAGCAATAAAGCCTAATAAGCACCAATCAGGCAGCTTGAAAATGACTGTGATACTCAGCTCCTTCTAGACATTTACTGGTGTGGTTACAAACATGGTGAAGTCAAGAGAATGGTCCGGGAAGACAAGAGAAGAGGTGATTACTCTTCACAGGAAGGGCAATGGCTATAAGAAGATTGCAAAGATGTTAAACAAACCAAGAGACACCATAGGAAGCATCATTAGCAAATTCAAGGCAAAGGGCACTGTTGAAACGCTACCTGGTCGTGGCAGAAAGAAGATGCTGACTTCGACTGCTGTGCGCTACCTGAAGCGTAGAGTGGAGAAAAGTCCCCGTGTGACTGCTGAGGAACTGAGAAAAGATTTGTCAGATGTGGGTACTGAAGTTTCTGCTCAGACAATACGGCGCACACCGCGTAATGAAGGCCTCCATGCCAGAACTCCCAGGCGCACCCCCTTGCTGTCTCCAAAGAATAAGAAGAGTCGACTGCAGTATGCCGAAAGTCATGTGGACAAACCACAGAAGTTTTGGGATTGTGTTCTGTGGACTGATGAAACAAAATTGGAAGTGTTTGGGCCCATGGATCAACGCTATGTTTGGAGGAGGAAGAACAAGGCCTATGATGAAAAGAACACCTTGCCTACTGTGAAGCATGGCGGGGGGTCAATCATGCTTTGGGGCTGTTTTGCTTCTGCAGGTACAGGGAAGCTTCAGCATGTGCAAGGTACCATGAATTCTCTTCAGTACCAGGAGATATTGGATAACAATGTGATGCAGTCCGTCACAAACCTGAGGCTTGGGAGACGTTGGACCTTTCAACAGGACAATGATCCCAAGCATACCTCCAAGTCCACTAGAGCATGGTTGCAGATTAAAGGCTGGAACATTTTGGAGTGGCCATCGCAGTCACCAGACTTAAATCCGATTGAGAACCTCTGGTGGGACTTAAAGAAAGCAGTTGCAGTGCGCAAGCCTAAGAATGTGACTGAACTGGAGGCTTTTGCCCATGACGAATGGGCGAAGATACCCGTAGATCGCTGCAAGACACTTGTGTCAAGCTATGCTTCAAGTTTAAAAGCTGTTATAACTGTAAAAGGATGTTGTACTAAGTACTAAGATTGAATGTCAATTGGGGGTTGAATAATGATGTGAGCACAGAAAATACATTTGTGGTTATTTCATTATAAATGTTATGTTATATTTGTCTGACCTACACGTGCATCTTTGATTTAATTGTAAGCAGGATGACAGGATGATCAAAATCAGTGTCAAACTGGCCAAAACAATCAATTTCAGTGGGGGTTGAATAATTTTGAATACAACTGTATGCTGGTACCTACATCGCCGCTAATCCCCAGACCCTCCTTGCCAAAGAATGGAAACCTCTTGAGGTTTCCGAATTTAAGACCTTTCTGGGCCTTACCCTCAACATGGGCATACACCAATTTCCGGAATTGCGGATGTATTGGTCCACACATCCCATTCACAATATGCCCATATTCTCTGCTCACATGGCCAGGAAACGATACAAGACGATCCTGCCGTTCCTGCATTTCAGTGAGCTCTGTGACAGGGCCACAGGCTACACATGGAGCTTTAGGGTTTACGAGGGCAAAGATAGTCAGGTAGAGCCGGAAGGATGCCCAGATTACATGGGGAGCGCTGGCAAGATCGTTTGGGACTTGGTGTCACCCTTATTCGGAAAGGGGTACCACTTGTATGTGGACAATTTTTACAGCAGCGTGCCACTTTTTAGTCACTTGTTTGATCAACAGATTGGAGCATGTGGCACCGTGCGACCTAATCGCTGGGGCTTTCCCCAGAGGCTTGTAGATTCTCATCTAAGGCTGGGGGCGAGAGCCTGCTGCAGATGTAAAAATTTGCTCGCTGTGAAGTGGCGGGACAATAGGAATGTTTTCGTTCTTACCACCCTTCACGCAGACACGACAGTACAAATTCGTACGGCGACTGGTGTTGTGGAGAAACCCCTCTGTATCCACGAATATAACCAAAATATGGGAGGGGTGGACCTCAACGACCAGTTGATGGCGCCATATCATATTGCTCGTAAGACGAGACGCTGGTAGAAAAAAGTGTCTCTACATTTATTCCAATTGACTCTACTGAATGCTCATGTCTTATACAGAGCTTCAGGACAGAATGGATCCTTCCTTCAATTCCAGAAGGATATCATCACAGAACTCCTGTATCCAGGCGGTACTGTACCTCATCATCCCCTAAAAATTGTGTTTTCATTTTTTTTCCACATTTTCCAAAAACGTTTGGAAAAAAATGAATCGTTCAAAAGACTCATTATGCCTCATAGATTATACGTTGGGGTGTTAGCTTTCCAAAATGGGGTCACTTTGTGGGCATTTCCATTGTCCAGGTGCTCCAGGGCCTTCAAAAGTGTGAGGCCCCGTACACACGACAGAAAAAAATATTCATTTTGCAAAGAATTGTGGGAAAAAATTACAACATCAAAAACCTCATCATGCATCTTACTAAATACCTTGGAATGTCTACTTTCTAAAAAGGGGTCATTTGGGGGGTATTTGTACTTTCCTGGCGTGTTCAGGGCCCCAAGAAATGAGATATGCACTGGTACAACAGGTGTGATAATTTTTTTATGATTTGCACCATAGCTTGTAGACTCTCTAACTTTCACAAAGAGCAAATAATATCCACTAATTTGGGTTATTTTTACCAAAGACACGTAGCAGTATAAATTGTGGCCAAAATTTATGAAGAAAAATTAATATTTTGCTAAATTTTATCGCATAAACTAAGAAAAATTCATTTTTTTTCAAAATTTTCCGTCTTTTTTCATTTATAGCGCAAAAAAGAAAAAGTCCAGAGGTGATCAAATACCACCAAAAGAAAGCTCTGTTTGTATGAAAAAAAGGACAAAAAATTCATTTGGATACAATGTTGTATGACTGAGTAATTAACATTCAAAGTGTGAGAGCGCTGAAAGCTGAAAATTGCTCCGGGAACGAAGGGGGTTTAAGTGCCCAGTAAGCAAGTGGTTAAAGATAAAATGTTTCTCATACTGCAGCTTAACCACACAAGCAGCTTGCATAACCACTTCTCCCCGGCCTAGGGAAAGACTCAAATGAGTTTCCTGCTGCGCATGCGCAAGTCGCACTGTGCTTTCTGAATGGTCTTGCCGTCTTTTAGGACCAGTGTGTGTCCCAGAAGGCAGCGGGGGGTGAAGGAAACTATGGAAAAACGCAGAATCATCTGGGCTCATTTACTTAAAGTATAACTAAAAGCAAAGCTTTTTTTTTTTTTTGGGTGGAGTGGAGAGGGATTAGAACCGCTGTCAGGTTTTTATTGCTGTCTGTACCCCCATTAGGAAGATTCACCCTCTCTATTTGTTCTGTTTACTGTTATCACCGAAAAGTAAAGAGAAAGAAAATCCCCAATTTTTTCCGAGAAAAGTAACAGATGGGAAATCTTCCAATGGGGACACTGATTCTGGTGACCTGGGAGTCCCCAGGGGATTTTTGTAATTTGTAGGGATTTCCCCTCACTTCCTGTTTTAGCTATAATTGGACAGGAAGTGAAAGTAAATTGCCCCAATGACATGTGCAGTTCGTTTTGGTCCAAATGTGAATTTGGACCGATTTTTTGATTATTCAAAAAAATCAGATGTATCCAAATCTCCCAATGAAATAGTAATGAGTTTAGTTGAAATTCGCTTAACTTCCTTTTGTTTATTTATTTTCAAACGGATTCCAAATTTTAGAAAAGATTTCAGTTTGGATCGGTTGGAAAATGATTGACTGATTCGATTTCTGTGTAAAGAAACAGCTGCGTCCTTACTAACCAATGACTAACCAATGACTTATCAGCTGTCAGCAGGCTTCCCCACTGACAGCTGAAATGTAAATAAAAGAATGCCGGCAATAGAACATTCCCCAAAAAACTGGGTCTCCCCCCCCCAAAAAAAATTATGAAACGGCATGGGGTCCCCACTAAATCGTTAGAAAATTAATAAACAAAACAAATCAGCGGAACAAAATTAGTAACATAAGGAATCTATCCAAAACAAAACTATTTTTACAATTCTGCACATGTCTATTTACATTTATAAGGAAATGTTGTTGTTTTTCGTGCACCATTTGTGTCCTGTAAAAAGCAGCTTCCCTTTTTATGGTAATCAATATGTAAGCTGCAGGGACCACAATGTTTTACTGTTTAAATAATTTTACCTCCTAATTACCAATAAAAAACTGACAGGGGTTCTAATACTTCTCCACTGTGAATTGAGCCCAGTATGACATAGGGTAGTGTAATGCCGCGTACACACGATCGGAAATTCCCACAAGAAAAGTCCAATGTGAGCTTTTGGTCGGAAATTCCGACCGTGTGTAGGCTCCATCGGACATTTTTCTGTCGAAATTTCCGGCAAGAAAAATTTGAGAGCTGGTTCTCAAATTTTCCAACCAAAAAAGTTCTTGGAGGAAATTCCGATCGTCTGTATGCAATTCCGACGCACCAAAAACCACGCATGCTCGGAATCAAGTCGACGCATGCTCGGAAGCATTGAACTTTAATTTCTTTCGGGTCGTTGTAGTGTTGTACGTCACCGCGTTCTCGACGGTCGGAATTTTGTGTGACCGTGTGTAAGCAAAACACAAGTTTGAGCCAAAATTCAGTCGGAAAATAATCCACAGTTTTCTTGTCGGATTTTCCGATCGACCGCAAAGTCGGCGTCACAACGATTTAAACATGGCCTTTGCTAGTAGAGTGCGACTTGTCATGAGATTTGACGCATGACAAGTCACTCCAATGTGAACGAGGGCTAAGGGAAAAGTGCAAAATATAGGAGAAAGCAGAGAAAGAGAGAGAAACGGCTATAAAGGGAAAGAAAAGAAGGTGCAAAAGAAAAGGGGGGGGGGGGGGGGGGTAATAAAAATAATAATATAATACAGATGAGGAACCTAGTTATGATTTGGATGAGCACGTTCTCAAACGCGGTGATATACAACACATACGACGGCACTATAAGGGGAAGTTCGATTCCACTGGCACAACCCTTGGGGCTGCTTTTGCTAATCTCATGTTACTGCGTGTTAGTAAAAGTTTGGTAAGAGACGATTTGTACTTTTCATTCTGTTACAGCGTGGCGAATGTGCTATCTCCATTACAAACGCTACTTTTACCGAAGGTGCGCTCCCGTCTCATACTTTATTCTGAGCATGCGCGGGTTTCTAAGCATACACACAAATGTGTTTCTCGTTGAAAACCAGCCCGACGAGGAACACGACGAGGAAATTGAGACTCCCGACGAGGAAAAAGAGAACTTCCACGACAGGTTCCTCGATGAAAAACATACACACGACTGTTTTCCTCAGCATGAAAAGCTCTGCCACCAAGTTTCTTGATGGATTCTGTCGAGGAAAACGGTCGTGTGTACGAGGCCTAATGCCTGTGTTAGCTTCTCCAATGAAATGGTTTTGAAATGGGAAGAAAATTCCTTGTTTGCTCCTTGCTTTTCAGCTTCTCTGCTTCTTCCTTGATAGAAGCCCGATTTGTGGGTGTTTACTTATACTGAGCCAGGGATGGACTGGCCATTGGGACTACAGGGAGTTTCCCGGTGGGCCGATGGCTCAGTGGGCCGGCTTCAGTGACAGTGGACCCGCCGTCCCCATCCGCTTCTCTGTCTCTCCCTTCCCACAAGCCCTCATCTGGGGGGAACAAAGAAGCGGGGGGAGGACCAGAGGAGCAGGGAGGACGACAGAGGAGCATGGGGGACGCCATTCACGAATCACTTACGTAAACAACGTGAAATTTAAATTTCACGAGCGGGAAGGGCGGCTATACTTTAGCATTGGTTGCCCCTGCTATAGCAGGAGCAACCTTGCGCTAAAGTCGCCGTACGGAAACTCCGTACCTTGCGTGCGCAGGGCCCGCGCAACTTTTGTGAATCGGTGGTAGTATGCAATTTGCATACTATACGCCGATCACAATGGCCGCGCCCCCTAGCGGCCAACGCAAGAATGCAGCCTGAGATATGAAGGCATAAGGAGGCTTATGTCTGTCATATCCTAGGCTGCAGTCGGTGTAACGAGGTTCCTGAATCAGGAGCACTCGTTACACCGGAGCAAGTAAGCACTTGCGCCGCGCAACCTATGGTTGCACGGGCGCAAGTGCTTCTTGAATCTGGGCCAATGACTTTTGGATGTTTGTCACATTCGTGCAGTGAACGTATGCATACATTAGTTTTGCCTTACACTGATCTGCAAGATGTGCAGAACTGATCAAAAGTTCTCAGATACTGTTTTTTTTCTTCCTAGGAGAGAAGCTGACAAAAGCCACAGAAGAAAGAAGTTGCGGAGGACAGATGCTGACTAGGTGGATGATTGAAAAGAGGAATCCAGTGTGTGAAGGGGGGGGGGGGTAACTTGTAGATCCGCTGTGACTTTGGAGATTTGTCTGTTGACCCACAGTTGTTAAAGAGATCTCTCTCTTTGGGTCCTCATGCTGTTCCAGCTGGTGTGTGTGTGTGTGTGTGGGGGGGGGGGGGGTTGGAATTAGACTTCCACTTCTTGAAGTCGGAACTTCTAGGGGGAATGTAAACTTAAACCCGCTCCAAACTCAGTTTCAGGTTAGGAAAAGAGACCTGGAGTCTTCAGCTGGATGTTGGTTTGCACCTGGAACCCACTGATCCCCACCAGCTGGGACGGACTGAGAAGCACTGGATTCATCTCCTTTCATATCTAGCTAGAGTGTGAATATTTTGTTTGTTTATGTGCCAAAATAAAGCAGAGTGATTGTTTAGAGAGGCTTTGTCCTATTACTTCCTCTTCCTGATTGGGGACATTTCTCCGATCTATAGGTAAGCTTACTTGTCTATAGGTCCCGGTAGGGAAAGGAAGGGACACTGCCTTTTAATAGGTAGGCTAGTAAGGGAAATATGTTTGTGCATCCATTTGCATTAGAGGATCAGTGGGTGAGGCAAAGGGGTCTATTTCTAAAAACATTGTTGGACAAATGTCACAAGTATTCGCCCATCCTCGACGAATTCTGGTCATATTTTCTTTAATACAGTGATTTCCTATGATTGTCGGTTCTCTCTGGCAGCCATAATGCAGTATTTTCCCAAACTACTTCAAACAGACATTATATCGCAGTACTACATTGCAATGGCCACTCCTGTTCTTGCTTCACGGCACCATTTGTTGCTAGTATGCAGGCGCCCTCTACTGCTTAGCGACCGTTGTTGCCAGGACTCAGGCGGGCCCTGCCCCAGAGCGTCCTTTGTTGCTAGGATGCATGCGGCCCCTGCTCCACAGAATCTCTTGTTGCTAGGAAGCAGGGGCCTCTGCTGCACAGCATACTTTGTTGCTAGGTTGCATAGGATGCAAGTGCCCTCTGTCGCGTTGTGTCATTTGTTGCCAGGACTCAGGCGGGCCCTGCCCCAGAGCGTCCTTTGTTGCTAGAATCCATGTGGCCTCTGCTCCACAGCATCTCTTGTTGCTAGGAAGCAGGGGCCTCTGCCACACAGCATCCTTTGTTGCTAAGATGCAAGCGCCCTCTGCTGCTTAGCATCCTTTGTTTCCAGGATGCAGGGGCCCTCTGTAGCACCTCTGTTGTTGTTAGGATGCAAGCGCCCTGTGCCACTTAGCGTCCTTTGTTTTTTTTAACAGAGATGTTTTATTGAGAAAACAAAGCAGGTTTACATTGTCACAGATGAATATAGGTACAGTCAAATACAAAAGAAAAGTTACAGGACCGCGTCAGGAACTTAGCGTCCTTTGTTACCGCAACAAAGCCGAGCCCTGCGCCACAACATCCTTTGTTGCTAGGATGCAGGGGTCCTCTGCTGCTTAGTGTCCTCTGTTGCCGGCTCACACAGCACATTGGTCTCTGGTTGTCATTGGTCTTTGGTTGCTAGGAGGTAGGCGGCTCCTGGCACACGGCATTTCTTATTGCTAGGACAAGATTGAGCTAATGATCTAAGGAAATCACTGTAAAAAAAATAAAATGCATCCAGAATTTGTTGTGGATGGGTGAGCGCTTGCCCATCGTCCAACTATTTTATTTTTTTTAAAAGACCCCTATGTGTACAAGATGGGTGGACAATAACCTTATTATCTCTAATGCCGCGTACACACGGTCGGAATTTCCGACAAGAAAAGTTCAATGTGAGCTTTTGGTCGGAAATTTCCAACCGTGTGTAGGTTCCATCGGACTTTTTCTGTCGGTATTTCCGACAGCAAAAATTTGAGAGCAGGTTCTCAATTTTTCCGACAAGAAAGGTTCTTGTTCGGAAATTCCGATCGTCTGTATGCAATTCCAGCGCACAAAAATCTACGCATTCTCGGAATCAAGCAGAAGAGCCGCGCTGCCTATTGAACTTAATTTTTCTCGGCTCGTCGTACCGTTCTTGACGGTCGGAATTTTGTGTGACCGTGTGTACGCAACACAAGTTTGAGCCAACATTCCGTCGGAATTTCCGATCGTGTGTACTAGGCATAAAGGTCTAATCAGGTATTGAGGGGAGTCCCCCATCTTATACACTTTTTACCCGCATTATTCCAGGCTAGTGCAGATGGATTAATGTGGGAAAGTCATCAGCAATGATCAAGGTGGGAAATGTACAGGAAAATTACTGATGATCATTGCTGATCTCTGCACCACTCGTAGTTTTGTAACAGCATCGCCCAATGAAAAATAGAAGGGGAGTTCAGCAGTCTTTTGACTTGTAAGCTGACCCCCCCTTGTGTGCCAAATAAAATGTATCTGATTTCAGACATTGTTGCAATGTATTTGTGTCATTTCTTAGACAAAATGAAGGCCACACTGAGGAAGATTCTGTTTCTTAGTAAAGAGTTAAAGGGTTTAAAAGAAAAGCTTGGGATTGACCTTGACCTCCAGAAGATTTTGCCCCCTTCATGACTAGGTCATTTTTTGTTATTCAGCAACGCGCTACTTTAACCACTTAAGGACCTTGCCTGTTTTTAAGAATCGGTGTTTACACGTTAAAAACGTTGTTTTTTTTTTGCTAGAAAATTACTTAGAACCCCCAAACATATACATTTTTTCTAACACCCTAGAGAATAAAACGGCGGTCATTGCAATACTTTTTGTCACACCGGATTTGCGCAGCGGTCTTATTATACATTTGAATAAAAAAAATAAGACACCAGTAAAGTAAGCCCATTTTTTTTTAATATTGTGAAAGATAATGTTACGCCGAGTGAATTGATACCCAACATGTCACGCTTCAAAATTGCGACCGCTCGTGGAATGGCGTCAAACTTATACCCTTAAAAATCTGCATAGGTGACATTTCTACAGGTTGCATGTTTTGAGTTACAGAGGAGGTCTAGCGCTAGAATTATTGCTCTCGCTCTAACGATCGCGGTGATACCTCACTTTTTAAAGTTTTAACACCGTTTAACACTTATGTATGCATTTGCTTCTGCGTGCAAGCTCGTCGGGACGGGGCGCTTTAAAAATATATATATATTTTTCTTATTTATTTTACTTGATTTTATTTATTTTTATACAGTTTAAAAAAAAAATATTTGGATCACTTTTTATTCCTATTACAAGAAATGTAAACATCCTTTATAATAGAAAAAAGCATGACAGGTCCTCTTAAATATGAGATCTGGGGTCAAAAAGACGTCAGATCTCATATTTGGGCAAAAATGCAATAAAAAAAAAATTGTCATTTGAAAAAATTACAAAAATAAATTGTCTCTTTAAACATGTGGGCGGAAGTGACGTTTTGACGCCGCTTCCGCCCTGCTATGTTATGGAGACGGGTGGGGGCCATCTTCTCCTCACTCGTATCCACGACAAGCCACGGACAGGACCCGATCGCCTCCGCCGCTGCCGACTGCTCCGGTAAGCGGCGGAGGGCACAGGTAGGGTTGCCACCTTATCTTCAAGTCAAACCGAACACTTTAGCGGCGCATGCCATTTAAATTAGGCGCGCTCCCGCGCCGGACGTACTGCGCATGCTCCGTCGAGTAAATTACCCGACGTGCATTGCGCTAACTGACGTCGCACCAACGTCATTTGCTTAGACGGTAACGTAAATGGCGTCCAGCGCCTTTAACGGACATCTTACGCAAATGACGTTGATGTTTAAATTTCGACGCGGGAACGACGGCCATACTTTTTTTTTTTAAATTCAATACTTTTTTTTATTGTTTCCATACATATATAGCAGAGAAAGAAAAAATACAAATCCATATTCTATATTCAGTGCATTATATGTGCATACAAAAAATTCATTGCATAGGTTAAAAAATTTCCTTCAATCCCATTCCCAACCCTCCCTCCCTCCCTCCTATCTTACTTTTAAAGTGCATACACGTTTTTTGGTTCTGTTCCTTTCCTTAGATTATTCTTTACCTAACTTTCCCTGATTAAAGTGAGCGGCCTATTTTACATAACCAGTGCTCCCATATTGCATTAAATTTTTTGAGGTTGCCCCTTCTAATCCATGTTCCCCTTTCCTTCCCAATTGTGCTATTCATTGCGTTAAACCATTCCTCTACTGTGGGTGGATTTTGTGCTTGCCATTTTAGTGCGATCAATTTCCTCGCCTGAAACAGGCATCTTATAACTGCTACTAATATATCCCTCTGCCCCATTCTCTCTTCGATGCATCCTAATAGACAAACCCTGGCTTCAAGTTCCAGAGTGGTTCCAAAGGTTGCATTTATAATGTCCAGAGTCTTAGCCCAATATCTATGCAGTTTTGGGCATTTCCACATCATGTGGATAAGGTCCCCTGTATTTTGACATCTGGGACATTTGTCATCTGACTTCCATCCAAATCCATATAATTTCTTGGGGGTATAGTAGACCCTGTGGAGGAGAAACAAGTGAGAAACCCGTTGTGAGGGGGCTAATGAAACCACTGTCCCCAGTTCCAGTATCCTGTCCCATTGGTCATTTGTTATGAGTCCAATATCCTCCTCCCACCTCTGTTTATTCTTGCTCAGCTTCTCTTTTCCTATTAACTGATCGCTGATCCTTTGTACAATTCTGATATAAGACCTTTCAAGACCCCCGTCTTGATTAGTCTTTGGAGATGCGTGAGCTTTTGCCATCTTACCGGCTGTAATTTAAATTGGGCTTGTAATGCGTGTCTAACCTGCAAATAGGCAAAAAACATAGAATTTGGGATGTCATATTCCCGACTTAGCTCTGAGAAGGGTTTTAATGTGCAGTCTGTGTAGAGTTGTGCCACTCTGGTTATCCCACGTTTATCCCATTCTTTTAATTTTCCCATGGCCAAAATTTCTTTTAAGTTATTATTTTCCCATAGTGGGGAGTATTCTGTTAATCCTTTATAGCCCAAGGCAAGTTTTCCCACTTGCCATATTCTTACCATCATCTTTACTGTTGGACTTTTTACCGAGAAAGAGTTGGCCTCTAAGGTCTCTATTACCGATCTATGAGGAGACCCTCTTAGTATCATTTTCCCACTTGCATTACCTCCCCCCTTTATGCTACATCCCCCCAAATGCTGCAACTGCGCCGCCAAAAAATAGCTATACGGATGCGGGACCGATAGCCCTCCTCTGTCTGTTGGCAGTTGCAGTGTTCGGAGACTGATCCTTGCCTTTCCCTTTTTCCAGATTAGGGTCCTAAAGAGGGTCTCTATCTTTTTAAACCATCGGTTATCAATCCACACTGGGGAGTTGTGAAGTATATACAGCAATTGTGGCATCCAGATCATTTTAATAAGGTTGCTACGCCCGGCCACCGACAGTGGCAAGTGTCCCCATACATCCGCTTTGCGTTTAAGTTTGCCCAAAAGTGGCACTAAATTATTATTTATAAATTGTTCTGGGTTACGTGTTACCACGATGCCCAAATACTCCATCTTCTCCCCAATTTTTAATTGCGGGATTCCTATCCCATCCATATTGCCTACCGAATCCACTGGTAAGAGTGTTGATTTTTCCCAGTTTATCACTAGGCCCGAGAATCGTTCAAACGCTTCTACTGTTTGAACTGCAGTTTTAAGGGAGGTTGTAGAGTTGCCCAAGAAAAGGAGGATATCGTCCGCATATAGCGCGACTTTTTCCTCCTCTGCTCCTCTCTGGAACCCCTGTATTTCCTGTCTAGCTCTAATAGCAGTTGCCAAGGGCTCAATTGCCAAGGCGAAAAGGAGAGGGGACAGTGGACATCCCTGTCTCGTTCCCCTCTCCAATTCAAACGACTGTGAAACTTCATTATTTATTTTTATTTTAGCCCTTGGGGAATTATACAATAGCTTTATCCATTTAATAAAGGATGGACCAAACCCAAACTTCTCCAGAGTGTACCAGAGATAGTCCCACTCCAGACTATCAAAGGCCTTGGTGGCATCTAATGATAGGATAGATCTATCTCCCGCATTCTCCGTCGGGGTCTGTAGGTTTAGGTACAGCCTTCTTATGTTTATACTTGTGGATCGGTTTGGAATAAATCCTGACTGGTCTGGGTGTATTAATTTCTGAATAAATTTGTTTATTCTCGTTGCCAGTACCTTAGCCAAGATTTTTACATCTGAGCAGAGCAAAGATATCGGTCTATAAGATGATGTATCTAGTTGATCCTTTCCTTCCTTCTGGAGCACTATAATAATTGCTTCTAGCATTGAAGTGGGTAGCCTTCCTCCTTCTATCGCCCAATTCAGCGTTTTTAGCAATTCCGGGAGCAGCACCTCACCGTATTGCTTACAAATCTCTGCTGGTAGGCCATCCGGCCCTGGGGACTTTTGATTAGACAGTCCTTTAACTGCCTGTTGTAGTTCCAGTAATGTAATTGGGGATTCCATAGCATTTCTATCCTCCTCTGATAGAGCTGGGGTTCCTATTTCTCTAAAGAATTCTTCCATTTGCACTTTAGCTTCCCCCTTTTTTGATCTATAGAGCTCTTTATAATATACTGCAAACATGTCCACTATTACCGATGTTTCAGATGATATCCCACCTCCTACCGTCCTAACTGCGGGAATGTTAGAGGGCGCCGTATTAGTTTTCGCTAGGAGGGCCAGAGTATGGCCCACACTTTCCCCTTCAGAAAAAGCGCTCTGCTCCTGGAATAGGCGCTTATTTTCAACTTTCTTGTTGATCACCAGCTTATATTCCTGTTGCTTCTCCAACCATAACCGTTGTTTAGTCAATGTTGGATTTTCCACATATTGCTTTTCTGCTTCTAGAACCTCTCCCCTGACTTTCTCCTCCCATTCCCTAGAGTTCCTCTTGATCTTAGTTACCTGCTGGATCAATATACCCCTGAGGAACGCCTTCAGGGCGTCCCACACCACTCCCTCTGGTGCTGTCCCTGTGTTGAAATCCAGGAATTCCCTTAATTTGATACTAATTTCTTCTGATTTCCCTATCACTTCTAGCCAAAAGGGACTTATTTTCCAATTACTTGGAGAGCGTTTTTTCCCTGTGCTCAGTGACAGCACCAGAGGAGAGTGATCAGAAACCCCTCTTGGGTAGTAGGATATCTTACTAACTGCCTGTAGACTTGCACAGTTTCCCAGGGCCATGTCTATTCTTGATAATGTAGAATATGTACTTGAAAAGCAGGAGTACTGCCGCATATCTGGATATTTCACCCTCCAAATATCCCACCACCCAACCTCTTTCAAAAATTGACTTAGATGCCCTTCTCCTTCCCCTGGGCTCTGTGTCCCCGGTGGAAATCTATCCATTGTTCTATTTAGCACGTTATTTAAGTCTCCAACCACTAATACCGGAATATTTACCTTGTTTACCACAAATTCTGTTAATTTATACAAGACCTCCATCTTAAAGGGAGGAGGTATATAGATATTCGCCAATACATATGGTACCTTTTCTATCAAACAGTGCAAAAAAATATAGCGACCCAGTTCATCTATTCTAGACTCTATACATGCAAATGATACGCCTGTTTTTACCATTATGCTCACTCCTCTAGAGTAAGAAGAGTGGACAGAATGGTACTGGCTTTGATATTTTTTTTTATTGACCAATTTTAACTTTGTTTCTTTAGTCAAGTGGGTCTCTTGAATACATATTACTTCCACCCCATACCCCTCCAGAGTAGTGAAAATTGCGGCTTTTTTCACTGGGTCCCCCATCCCCCGCACATTCCAGGAGCCTATATTTATCATTTTAGGTCTCATACCCATCCAGGCATATCAAACAGAAAAAATCCCTTAACATCATATATAAGAGAAAAAGAAAAAAGGAAGAAAGGAAAAAAAATAAAATAAAAATGTGTATACAATTTTTGAATATACCTAGGGAAAAAAAGCATTTAAATGTACCTTCAAGTACATTTCCTTCTCTTGTGCTTAATAAGTGATACGTGATACCTGTGCTTTGATATAATTTCCCCCCCCCCTCCCCCCTTGCCTATCTAGGCCAACCCTTAGGGCTATACCTGTGACCTCTTCCTTCCATCCTTCCCTTACATTACCCTTATCACCCATATCTGTCGTGGTCCCGTGCGAACACCTCCCCAACACCCGCTCCAAAAAAAAAAAAAAGAACAAAAAAAAAAAAAAAAAAAAAAAAAAAAAAAAAAAAAAAAGATTGTGTATGTATATATATACATATATATACATACATACACATACACACACATATATATATATATAAAAAGAGAAAATGTGTATATATATAAAAAAAAAAAAAGGAAAAGAAAAAAAAATAAAATTTAAATTCCCCCTCTCCCCCCACAATTAGTGGGTTTCTTATTTCTTATTTAATGTGCACACATATTAACGTGTGAATATAAATATATATTTCTTTTCGTCCCCCCCCAACTTCCCCCTACCCCATTATATGTCTATCCATATCCTAACTTCTATTTTTAGTATTAATTTTTAATATGTGTTTAAAGTGCATTTGCTTTTCTATTCCTTTCCTCCTTGGTATTTCAAAAAATAATTCCTACTTATTCCAAAAAACCCCCCCCAAAAAAAAAAAAAAAAATAATTTCCCAACCCCCCCCCCCCCCCCCCCCCCCCCCAAAAAAAAAAAAAAAAACAAACAGACAAAAAAAAACGACGGCCATACTTAACATGGCTTAGGAGAACTAGGGCTCAGCCCTAGTTTTACGCGGCGTAACCCGACGGAAACTACGTAGGTTTAGATCGACGGGACGTTCGGGGATCGCCGTAAATCTTCATTTGCATATTCTACGCCGGCCGCAATGGTTTTGCAACATAGCGGCCGGCCTAGAATTGCATCCTTAAGATCCGACAGTGTAATTCAATTACACCTGTCAGATCTTAGGGCTATCTATGCGTAACTGATTCTATGAACCAGCCGCATAGTTAGAAACAGAGATATGACAGCGTATCAGTAGATACGCCGTCGTATCTCGTTTGTGGATCTGGCCCTATGTCACAAACAGTGACATTGTAGCGCTCACGCCTATAGACACATACTAAGATACAAAGTTATCACAGCAGAATACAAATATAATCTGATCTAAAATAGGAAAACCTGGGGATACTCAACTATTCATTACACCCTTATACTGTAGATCCTTTCATATCATAGTGAATATGTACTATAGTGAAAAATATATATATACACACAAATACAGGGGACCATCGATCATGTGGCAAACAAGGCATTTGCCTTGGGCGGCATTTTTCAGGTGGGTGGCACCGCCCCCCAAGGCAGAAGGGACACTAACAACAGTGGCGTTGCTATGGGGGGTGCAGGGTGTGTGGACTGCACTTTACACCAACCCTCTGACAGTCTGATCTTTAAACTCCTCTCCCGGTGAGCAAGCTGCAACTGCCGATATTCCGGTGACATCACCCGGTGGTCACCTCTCTTCATATGGACTCCACCCCTTTTTAGGTCACATCGCTCAGGACTTTTAATGGGACTGACAATGGGGAGGAAGAAGAGGGACTGCCTGGGTGCGGCGCTGCTCTGCCCATCCAAGTCCTGGAGAATGGAGACAACCAGCTGGTTTAACCTCAATCCTAGGGACACCTACCTACAGTACCTGGACAGCACACTAGAATCCTAGGAACACCTACCTGACTGTGTGTACACATACCTACAGTCCCTGGACAGCTATATACTCTACTACTCTATCAGCTCCGACCCTACTGCTCTATGGGCACCTATCCTTCCCTATACTACCGGCTGCTCTATGGACACCTACCCTTCTCTATACTACCTACTGCACTATGGACACCTACCCTTCTCTATACTACCTACTGCACTATGGACACCTACCCTTCTCTATACTACCTACTGCACTATGGACACCTACCCTTCTCTATACTATGGACACCTACCCTTCTTTATACTACTGGCTGCTCTATGGACACCTACCCTTCTCTATACTACCTACTGCCCTATGGACACCTACCCTTCTCTATACTACCTACTGCCCTATGGACACCAACCCTTCCCTATACTACCTACTGTACTATGGACACCTACCCTTCTCTATACTACCTACTGTACTATGGACACCTACCCTTCTCTATACTACCTACTGCCCTATGGACACCAACCCTTCCCTATACTACCTACTGTACTATGGACACCTACCCTTCTCTATACTACCTACTGTACTATAGACACCTACCCTTCTATATACTACCTACTAAACTATGGACACCTACCCTTATTTATACTACTGGCTGCTCTATGGACACCTACCCTTCTCTATACTACCGGCTGGTCTATGGACACCTACCCTTCTCTATACTACCGGCTGCTTTATGGACACCTACCCTTCCTTATTCCACCTGCTGCTCTATGGACACCTACCCTTCTCTATACTACCTGCTGCTCTATGGACACCTACCCTTCTCTATACTACACACTGCACTATATACACCTACTCTTCTCTATACTACCTACTGCACTATGGACACCTACCCTTCTCTATACTACCTACTGCACTATGTACACCTACCCTTCTCTATACTACCTACTGCACTATGGACACCTACCCTTCTCTATACTACCTACTGCCCTATGGACACCTACCCTTATCTGTACTACCTGCTGCCCATTGGACACCTACCCTTCTCTATATTACTGGCTGCTCTATGGACACCTACCCTTTTTCTATACTACCTACTGCCATATGGACAACTACCCTTCTCTATATTACCAACTTTACTATGAACACCTATCCTTCTCTATACTACCTACTGTACTATGTACGCCTACCCTTCTCTATACTACCGGCTGCACTATGGACACCTACCCTTCTCTATTCTACCTACTGTACTATGTACACCCACCCTTCTCTATACTATCTACTGCCCTATGGACACCTACCCTTCTCTATACTACCTACTGCACTATGGACACCTGCCCTTCTCTATACTACCTACTGTACTATGGACACCTACCCTTCTCTATACTACCTACTGTACTATATACACCTACCCTTCTCTATACTACCTACTGCACTATGGACACCTACCCTTCTCTATACTACCTACTGCACTATGGACACCTACCCTTATCTATACTACCTACTGCTCTATGGACACCTACCCTTCTCTATATACTATATCAAATAAGTTCCATATTTCCCCATTAAGGATATCTAGTGGCAATAAGAACTAATTACATTTCATTTATTTATTTCTGCATATTCTAGCACCTCACATCACCGATGTAGTGCAGAATAAAGACACATTTTTTCAATCTGCACTGCAGCTCACCTCAGTGCAGCAGTGTGCTGGGAACTGGGTACATAGAAAATAATCTTGAGTGTAAAGCTTTTCTGGATACAGGCAACATTCAGGGCCGGAGCTACCACTAGACAAACTAGGGGGCAGCCACTGCAGGGCCATTGGGGGTGTTGACAATAATCGGCGCATCACAATTCAGCATTGATGCAGAAATCAGTTGAATTGCAATGGCGCGCCCCGCCTCTCCTATCATTCTCCCGTCCCCCTCCTTTAGTCAGAGTCACCCCTCCTCCTCCCCATTTGTCCCGCGGTTCCCAGGTTCCGATCGCTCAGTAACGCCTCAGAAGCTGATCTGCAGGGGGGCGATCTCCTGTTCCGTCCAGATTAGGAGGGAAGAGGAACGAGGATCGCTGAATGGCGGAGTTGTATGACGTCACGGAGGGCGGTCCAGAGTCTGGAAGAGGGACGAGTTGGTGCCCTGGGATGTGATGAGCCAGATGATGCTCTGTACTCACCATCTGCCCAACAGCGAGTCACCTCTCCACACAGCCTGGCTGCCTCGTGTGTGAGAGGACCTACTGCCAGGGGGACACCGACCTTCCTACACAGCTGTCTGCATACCGACTGTGCCCCCCCTGTATTCTGTATACCCCCCACCTGTATACTGTACACCCCACTGCCAGTGCTACCCGCCCCCACCTGTATACCGTACACCCCACTGCCATTGCTGCCTGCCCCCACCTGTATACTGTACACCCCACTGCCAGTGCTGCCCACCCCCACCTGTATACCGTACACCCCACTGCCATCGCTGCCCACCCCCACCTGTATACTTTACACCCCACTGCCAGTGCTGCCCACCCCCACCTGTATAACGTACACCCCACTGCCATCACTGCCCGCCCCCACCTGTATACCGTACACCCCACTGCCAGTGCTGCCCACCCCCACCTGTATACTGTACACCCCACTGCCCGTGCTGTCTGTCCCCACCTGTATACTTTACACCCCACTGCCAGTGCTGCCCGCCCCCACCTGTATACTGTACACCCCACTGCCAGTGCTGCCCGCCCCCACCTGTATACTGTACACACCACTGCCAGTGCTGCCCGCCCCCACCAGTATACTTTAGACCCCACTGCCATTGCTGCTCGCCCCCACCCAGGGCCGTCTTTAATATGGATTGGACCCTGGGCAAACATTTTCTTCCCCCCCGCCCATGAAATTTAGCTCTCCACCCCAACATCTCAAAAAACAAACACACACATAGAATTATAAAAAAAAAGGAAGTTGACAGGCTGCAGAAACAAAACTGCGCCCCCTTGAATATTGCGCCCGGGGAAGCCGTACCGGCTGCCCCCCCACGCTACGCCACTGCATGCAGCATTTTAAAATTTCAGTGGCCTTGAAATCCACCCTGCTTTTGCACCATGCGACTTACCTGCAATTCCTGCACTGGCAAGCTTGCTGCATTTTTAGGTATGTGGGCCATGCATTTAAAAACAGTGCGTTTGCATGACACAGTTAACGCAAATGCACTGTGTTTTTAAATGCATGGCCCACATACCTAAAAATGCAGCAAGCTTGCCAGTGAAGGAACTGCAGGTAAGTCGTGTAGTGCTACCCCCGCAGGAGCCGCTGTTTTGTTTTTGGGATCGGCATATTGAGTTACCTTGATATGGCCCAGGGGTGCAGTGGCAAAGACAAACAGTGAGCGAAGGTCCAGGCAGTGAATAAAGGGTTTTCCAATGCTTTATTTTCCAGGCCAACATCAACATCAATTGGGAAGGATGAGGTTGATGAAGAGAGAGAAGGAAAACAACCTTGCAGTATCAGGCCTGGATATTAAACGGAGCAGTCAGTACTGCTCTGTATAGTACCAATTTGTAACTCATCGCCACTCCAACTGAGTGGGTAAAGTGCCCCCGGACAGACCCCTCTTTGTAAGCCTGGCAGCCGAAATGTCACTTAGGATTTCTGAATTAGTCATCAGATGACAGCAAACATACCTGTCAGTACTCCGGTCACCAGATCCCCAATTGGTTTGTTCAGGCTCTGTTGGACGACCTGCCTCCGGGTCCTCCTCAAACCGACTCCCCAATCGTACGGCACCCAGCCTGGGATCCTGTCAATAGGACTGGGAACCCAGCAAGTCACTGGGGTCCCCTTGTACCTCCGGATGAGGGTTTGTGTAGTCTGCGGTTTTGGCCTGGTGGGCCATGCCGGCGGGGTCCATGGATGCGCGCACCCTGAAGGTGGATGCCGCACCTGGAACGGGGACCCCGCGAAGATTTTAGTACACATGACACCTGTGACAGATATACCCTTCCCCAGCATGCCTTGCGAGGGAGAAAGTCCTCTAATTGACTGCAGAGGAAACTCACTCTGCCAGAACCCCATCGGCGCCAACTGCCGGCCAGGGATGACATTGCATCCCTGGACCACAGACTGACCCAGCGGACATTTCTGGAATGACAGACGTCCCGAAATGTAAACAATTTGTGAATGGGAGCAAGGTAACTCTCCCATTCCCCATTAACTTTAGCGTAGTGCCCATACTTAAAGTAAGGGGGCGCTACAGTCGCATGGTGCAAAAGCAGGATGGATTTCAAGGCCTCTGACATTTTAAATGCTGCATGCACCTTTTTTTCTGTGGGAAACGCAGGCATAGCAGCCCATTCAAATGAATAGGATGCTGTGCCTTTGAAAATGTGGCCCCCAACCTTTATACATGTGAATCAGGCCTAAAGTAGGCCCATCAAGCAGTGTCTGGTCTGGTGGTGGCCCAGGCCATGCAAATAAATCCTTCTGGACACAGCCACAGCCTGGACTGGTCAGGATTTACTAGCTAACTGTCTGGATTAACTACCTATATGGGGAGCAGGAACCTAGGGAGGAGAAAGACCTACCTTGTCCGGTCCTGGCCAGCTCAGCTCGCTCTGATCAGTGGCTGCCTGAGCTGCCTCACTCACAGGAGCACTCTGCTTTGGCTCCACTGCGCAGTGCGACTCCTACCTCCCCGAGGCCTCCCGCCGTGTAGCGTACACACCATTCATGGCAAGGGGCGGGGTCAGAGCGTCAGTGGAGCTCAAGGCCCTGCCCACTCCTCTCTCCTTGCTAGAGAAAAAATTCAGCAGCAGAGACTGCACAGTGCGCCGATGCCAGGCCCGGCCGGGTGCTGGCTTTTGTGAGCAGAAAATGCAGTCAGGCGACGGGCGGACCGCGGCTTAAGGGGCAGCTCTGCTTAATTTGGGTCCTTAATTTGGACCTTTATGACGTCACTTACTGAACTGGCACTCCCATTCTACAGGCGCTGTGCTCAGGGAAGCAGCTGATGGAACACCATCTGTGTCCCATCAGCTGTAGTGGAGTACAGAGGAGACATCCAGGGTTTACCTAAGAGGGTCTCTAAGAGTACCTGTAACCTATATGATATCACGATAGGGGGCTATCGGTCCCCCATGTGATAGCAAATGTAGTGGTACCCCCGTGAGGGCTGCTAATAGACTCAACCCATTGGTTACCTCGACTCTGCAAATCCTCTCTTACCTCTGACACCTTGGGTTCCATCCTGCCACCAGCTGTGATAGTAAATAGAAACTCACACAATATCAATAAAAAAATCAGATATGTTTACTGAGATGAAAGAAACACAAAAAAATTCAAAAGTAACTCAGCTTACATTAACAATGAATATGCCCCATATATTACTATGATTTCTTAACGTAGACCCAATACAAGACCTATGTGGACAGGTAGACAGAGGAGTAAATACCCAACACTATATCTCACGTGTCGGATCTCTCCCCTCTGTGTCCTCAACACACAGACCAGCAAACTATAAAATATCAACAACAGTATAAACCCAAAAAAATATCCTATGGGGTGGCTCCCTGTAATAGTTCAATGCATTGTATGCAACTGAGCAGAGGAAGTTGTGCACAAAAAGAGAGGAAAAAAAATGTTCCTTTAGTTCCAGTTATCTTCAGCTAGCCTGTGTTCTTTATATTGCAGTTAATTGTAATCCAAGATGTGAAAGGCAATAAGAAAGAACTAAACTGCACCTTATCCAAAGAATTGATAACCGGTGTATATACCTCCTTTAGCTGTAACAAAAGGGGTGTTCACAATACTGATTATAAAGCACAATGGGTGTATTGACCTCAAGCGCCTGTAGATTGTAAAAGTAGATTCACATCCGTGGAACTACAAGTATCACCAGCTAGTCTGTATAAGTATTACCCAGCAATACTGTTGTTAACTAACACAAGGGCTATGCCCGCTCACCACTACGAACATCAGATGAATGGATCAGATGAAAAGAGGGTTCCAGACGGAATTCTCTGTATCTTTGTCCTGCAAAAATGGCGGTGCCGCGCCACGCTGCAGCTCCCTGTAGACTGGATTGCACGTACCACCGGATGGTCCGGAACACACGTCGGTCCGCTGTACTGGAATAGCAATGCTGTCCTCGGAGATCCCTCTAGGGCTGGCTATCCGGCTATCCTGCCGGCAGGGTCAGAATGGCGTCCAGAGACAGCAAATCAGGCCACAGCCACACCAGCCCTTTTTATTTCCTCTCCCAGCAGGCTGTTCTGCGCACACAGCATTCTGTTACCTGTAGTCCAGATTGATCCTGCTAACAGTGTCACTTCCTCATCCCGGACTACATGTTCCATGATGCTTTGCTCTGAGTCTTCACACAGCAGAAAAGAACACACATAGGGCCAGATCCACATACATTTAAATCGGTGCAGCGTATCAGAGATACACTACGCCGCCGTACCTTACCTGGCGTATATTCGAATCCTCAGCGAGTTCGCGCTGTAAGTTACGGCGGATTTGAAATTGGGCGGGTTGGGGGCGGGTTTCATTTAAATGAAGCGCGTCCCAGCGCCGAATGAACTGCGCATGCGTCGTCCTGAAATTTCCCGCAGTGCATTGCGCTAAATGACGTCGCTAGGACGTAATTTTTTTAACTTAGACGTGAGTTACGTCCATCCCGATTCACGGACGACTTACGCAAAAAATAAAAAAAATTCAAATTTAGACGCGGGAACGACGGCCATACTTAACATGGCAAGTCTATGTATACGCCGAAAAATACCAGCTTTAACTATACGCCGGAAAAAGTAGACTACAGACGACGTTAGAAAATGCGGCGGCCGCGCGTACGTTCGTGGATCGTCGTAAATCGCTAATTTACATACCCGACGCGGAAAACGCCACCCAGCGGACGCCGAAGTATTGCATCTTAGATCCGAAGACGTACACCTGTCGGATCTAACCCAAAAGCCGTTGTATCTTGTTTTGAGGATTCAAAACAACGATACGACGCGGGAAATTTGAAAGTACGCCAGCTTTTAAGTAGATACGGCGGCGTACTTGCTCTGTGGATCTGGCCCATACAGTCCAATCATGCACTAGAGGGAGCCAAATCCCTTATAACAATAAAGAAACGGTCCCTTAATCATAAGCATACTAGCAAACCTTGGCTACACAATAAAAGTTTAATGTAAAAAAAAAAAAAAAAAAAATTGTAAAAATATAAAAAAAGTTTTCAACATTTAAAGAGACACATAAAAAAAACATTTTAGAGTCCCCCTACACACATATATACAAAAATGCATTCGCTTTGGCACCTGTGATTGCCCTACACATGGTTTGTATCACGCCACCTACCGGAATGAGAGCAATAATTCTAGCATCAGAACCCCTGCCTAACGCTAAACTGGTGACCTGTAGGGGCTTTTAAAAAATACAGGGAACTGAAGTTTTTCATTTTTTCATGGGAGCACATACGCAAAGCCCCTACAGGTCATCAGTTTACACGGAAGTTCTGCTGCTAAAAACATTGAATCAATTTTGACGTTTTTCTCTTCTTTTTTGGGGGGGGGGGGCGCAAGTAGCCGGTCTTGCCTAGGGCGCAAAACAGTGTTGTACTGGATCTGGCAAAAAAAAAAAAATGTATAGCTGTTTTATACAAATTACATTTTTTATCGTTAAAGCTTAACTTCAGGAATTTACCCTTTTAGGCCCCATGTACACGGGACGCTGTTAAACTCACGTTCAGAGGCAGTTGAAAGCAAAAAAATGGGTTCAGACGCAGAAGATTTCCACGTTTCAGATGCCAAACGCGACTAAACGCGATAACCCGACTTTAGCAGCATTTCGTTTATAGGCGTTTTTTGGTTTTTGGTCATTTAAAAAAAAAATATATTTTTTTTTTATTAAAACGCTTCTAAACGCAAACGCTGCTAAACACGGCATGTAAACGCGGCAAAACTGACGTTTTAAACGTGGGTTGCTATCTGTCAGGTTTAATCATTTAGGAGGAGTTGTAAAAGCGTCCCGTGTACATGGAGCCTTAGTGGGACCCCCCTGCACTGGAAAGGCTAAAAGCTCAATATGTTTGGGGGGTACAGGAACAGGCATTGGTACTTATCCATCCCCCACCCCAGCCAGCTCTAGTGCTGCCTTCTTCTCCCTGAAGCTCCAGTCTGTGGTTTCCTTGGCATCATCATGTACAATGTAGGGCTATTAACCCTGTATTGTATGTGCTGGGATTGGGGGGGGGGGGCATGTTACTGCAGCTGGAAGATACTTACATATGAGGCTGAAGGGGCCTGAGATAGAGGGGTCCTGCTGGAGCTCAGAATAAGATACAAGTGCAGCAGCCCTTGCCACCAATTTGGAAAGCCAGGCACAGATAATTGCTTTTCATAGGAATTTGCTTTTTCTAACCCTGCAATATGAAAAATAAACACCAGAGGGCGCCAACTAAGTGTAGTATTAAAAGTGCATTTTATTATTTAGAAAAAAACATAGACAAGCGGTTAACTACAAACCAGGTAACTAAAAGCATGTCATGTCGTTCTCTGGATCAGTTTTGGTTTCTCCTTTAGTTTCTGTAGTGTGACCCTATTCATTTAAAGGGTAACTCCATTTTTGTGGGGGGGGGGAAATAAATATAAATGGGCTGGATTCAGGTAGAATTGCGCATTTTTTACGGAGGCGCAGGGCAACGTTTTTGCCCTGCGCCCCCGCAAATTTGCTGCGCTGCCCTTTGATTCATGGAGCAGTAGCTCCGTAAATTGCGTGGGCGCGCCGGCAAAATGCCCGGCGCAAGCGCGCGCAATTTAAATTATGGGGCGGGAATCATTTAAATTAGGCGCGTTCCCGCGCCGATTGTAGAGCGCATGCTCCGTCGGGAAACTTTCCCGACGTGCGTTGCGGCAAATGACGTCGCAAGGACGTCATTTGCTTCAAAGTGAACGTGAAGGGCGTCCAGCGCCATTCACGATTCACTTACGCAAACTACGTAACTTTCACATTTCGCGACGCGGGAACGACGGGTATACGTAACATTGGCTGCCCCTGCTAATAGCAGGGGCAGCCTTACGCAAAAACCGCCGTACGTAAACAACGTAAATTGCGTACGCAGGGCTCGCGCAACGTTGTGAATCGGCGTTAGTATGCAATTTGCATACTATACACTGAGCACAACGGGAACGCCACCTAGCGGCCATCGCAAGAATGCAACCTAAGATATGCGGGCATAAGAGCCTTATGCCGCGCATATCTTAGGCTGCAGTCGGCGTAACGAGGTTCATGAATCAGGAGCATTCGTTACGCCGGGGCAAGTAAGCAATTGCGCTGCGTAACTATGGTTACACGGGTGCAATTGCTTCTTGAATCCTGGCCATAGCGTATACAATTGCTACACAAGTCATATATAATTGAATGTTATGAAAAAATAACCTTTCCTTTTCAATCTGCAGCCCCTGTAATTTCTTTTAGCAAAATGCAATATGGCAACCTGGAGGTACTTTGAACACAGATGGTATACATACAGCAGGGGTAAAGATTAGCGGACCTCCAGCTGTTGCAGAACTACAAGTCCCATGAGGCATAGCAAGACTCTGACAGCCACAAGTATGACACCCAGAGGCAGAGGCATGATGGGACTTGTAGTTTTGGAGGTCCGCTAATTGCATATCCCTGGTATACATAATGCCCTACCTCCAGAAATGGAATTTCCTGCTTGTGTGATTGGCTCGCTGATTTTCCCAGAAGTCTGCACTAAGATACAAGTCAGATTTTGGGCATCCCCTGCAACAAAATGTCATTTATTTGTGAGATACTCCCAAAGGGAAAACACATCTAAAGGGATGCAGGCACGGAAGGAGCTCGGTTGTCTTTTTGGAGCTCCCCCCCCCCCCCCCCCTGTGATCTCCCTTGTCGCGCCTTTTTGTGCGGAGGGTGTTTTTGCATTTTTGTATTTTTGCAGTTCATAAAGAAAAGAAATCTTTTTATTTTTGAGTTTTATCTATTTTTATTTTTATTTTTTAGGCTTTTACTTGTTATACTGCCCCCCTGGGCCATCTGGCCCCCCCTCAGGGTTTCGATGGATAGAACCCAGACAGGTTGGAACTCAGTATTACCATGTACTATTTCTTCTGATGGACTGCCTGAGGTTGGGGTGCTGCTGCGGGGGAGGGGGGGGGGGAAGTGTTGGGAATGTTTGAGTAATTGCTTGCTTGGTTGACCTGTTTTTTCCCTCTTAGCAGGAATGTTGTTTTACCATGCAATTTATCTGTCCCAGTTGACGGCACAGGTGTGTTTGATTTTTGGGTCGGAGTGGTTATTCATGCCACCCGATTGCAAGACTACTCGTCCTCTCAGGAGGACGGTACCCTTGCGCACTTTGTTCCGGGGATTTTTCCCGGTGGGGGGTTTTCCCCGTTTGGGTATGATGTTGATCTGTTCTTACAGATATGTCCATTTAAAAACTAGGCCACTAGGGCCATTGCTGTTCTCTTTGCTTCTGGCTTCATTTTCTCTCACTTTCTCTTCTTTTCTTTTGGGAGCGCCGTTCCAGTCCCCGGTCCGCCTCGCATCTCCGGTGTACGCCCTGCGATCCTCAGTCTTCACTCCAGAGAGGTCCTCAACTCACATGACGTCCCAAGGTAAGAGTGCTCTGCCCTACTATGATGGCTAGGTTATTTTCAACTGATTATGCGGTCATTTCTCATAATGTCCACGGATTTAACTCCCCTATCAAGAGGACTAAGGCTTTTCAGTTTTATTATAAACAGAGAGCTGATGTTCTCCTGCTACAGGAGACTCATTTCGCCAGGTCCTCATCGCCTCGTTATCTCAATACAAGGTATCCTCACTATTTCCTCTCGTCTGGTACAGAAAAGAAAGGGGGAGTAGCCATTTGTTTTTCTAAAAGAGTTCCCTTCACACCTATAACTATAGTCAAGGATAGGGAGGGGAGATACTTGATGGCGGTGGGTCGTTTACATGATCAGCTGGTCTCTTTCATCTCCTACTACGCCCCGAACGTCGGTCAGCTGGAATTTTTCCGAAATATGCTTCGGATATTACTACCTAAGGTTCAGGGACAAATAATAATGGGGGGGATAGCAATATTCCATTGGATAGGACTATGGATAAATCAGATCCGACTAAGTCGATCTTGAGACGTCCCCCGGCCAGTAGCTGCAAGGTAGCACGTTTATTTCATTCATGTGATCTGATTGATATATGGAGAGAGTGCAATCCTTCAACGAGGGACTTTACATTTTACTCTCAGACGCATCGATCTTTTTCTAGAATCGATCATCTGTTGGTTCGTACCCCGCTGCTCCCATACATGGGCGTCCGCTGAACTTTTTTCAGGGGGGGGCATCATTTTAAAGTCATCAGTGCTCGGTCCCTTTTTGACAATGTCACAAAGAAGAGGGGCTTAGTCATTATCGCATAAAGCGCAGGCATGCAAAGGTTTGAGAAACCTGATGCAAAAGCTTAATAGAAGGATCAAGCTGCCATTGTCTGATTATATAATCACGCATGAGAATAAAAAGTTAATTAATTAATCTGTGACCAGTAAAATCATTCATCAGTGACAGTGGCCAGTAAAATCATTCATCAGTGACAGTGGCCAGTAAAATCATTTATCAGTGACCCGTGACCAGTAAATTAATTCATCAGTGACCAGTAAATTAATTCATCAGTGACCAGTAAATTAATTCATCAGTGACCAGTAAAATCATTCATCAGTGACCAGTAAAATCATTCATCAGTGACCAGTAAAATCATTCATCAGTGACCAGTAAAATCATTCATCAGTGACCCGTGGCCAGTAAATTAATTCATCAGTGACCAGTAAAATCATTCATCAGTGACCATTATTAGTGCAGGACATTAATACATGAGTTACTATGACCAGTGCAAGATATTTATCCCCCCCCCCCGGCCGCATATTACAAAAATCAGTCATTACAGTTAATAATCTTCAGACTGCATCATTCCGTATGGCATCAGTTGGAAGATTTTTTTTAATATACAGCATGGCGGCGGGGGGGTAAATGTCCTGCACTGGTCATAGTAACTCGTATTAATGTCCTGCACTGACATTAATACATGAGTTACTATGACCACTGACCAGTGCACCCTCCTGGCATTTTAAGGGTATATATACAAAGAAAAATGTAAAGGTTTTTGTTGCCAATCCCCTTAAAGCGCTAGTTGTTTGGCTGTCTCTGGTGGCTTTCCAGCCAAGAAACTAGTTTTTTCAGAAGGGAAGTCAGTAAAACCAGGCTGGCTTTGCAGTGCAGTAATGCAACACACATTTTGGCGCACTTTGTACGTATTAAAGTGGAGGTTCCCCTAAAAATAAACTTTTAACATTGCATTTATGAGATTAATGACAATTAGAATCGGCATTTTTTTAAAAAAAAATACGTCCGTACATACCGTTTCCTATATGTGTTCTCACCGCCGCTTCCAGGTATGATGGTCGGGGCTGGGCGTTCCTAATTGATTGACAGGCATCAGACCGACGCATACAGCGCGTCACAAGATACCGAAAGAAGCCGAACGTCGGTGCGGCTCTATACGGCGCCTGCACACCGACGTTCGGCTGCTTTCGGCATCTCGTGACGCGCTGTATGCGTCGGTCTGATGCCTGTCAATTAATTAGGAGCGCCCAGTCCCGACCATCATACCCGGAAGTGGCGGTGAGAACACATATAGGAAACGGTATGTACGTATTTTTTTAAAAAAAAACAGCCGATTCTAATAGTAATTAATCTCATAAATGCAATGTTAAAAGATTATTTTTAGGGGAACCTCCACTTTAATGTTTGCACTGACATTTTTTTGTAATGGCTCCCCAATGCACTAAAGGAACACACTGACCTGCTGCATGGTAATACACTTGGTTGGTAATTAACTATACACTTTGATTTGTACTATATTCGAGTAGAGCCACTGACACATTTGTGTGCACAGTGCACATGTGTTAAACTTGCCTAAACAGCGGCGCTCCGGGCACTGGCTGGCTCCTCTTGGTACAGCAGAGTCCTCCCATCAGTCTCACGATGATCCCCGACCCCTCCCAGCGTGAGTGACGTCACGCCGCCAGAACGAGCACTGGGCTAGACTGTAAAGTTAGGGGGAGTGAGTGGCTCAGCAATCATCTTCATCTATTGGCTGGCCGGAAAACAAGGGGCGGGAGCGGAGCGGAACACAGACTGGCTGACTTGATATGCCGGCCGCGGCGCTGACTGACATACATAAGAGAGAGAGACACATACAGTGACAATCGGCGGCGCAGGTGCGAGAGGCAGCCGCAGCTAAATTTGTGACACTGACGCTAACATACATAAGAGAGAGAGACACACAGTGCGGGAGGCGGCCGCGGCTAAATGACAGTGTGACAGACACTGATTCCAGGGGGGGGCGAACGCCCTAGCTTGCCCTATGGAGCGGACGCCCATGCTCCCATATATAACTTCTGCAAAAATTTTGACTACCCCTTGGTCAGACCACTCTCCGATAAAATTGACCACCAGAGGGTTGTGGACTAAAGCCACCCCCTCGCCATGGCGCCTTAACGCTAGCATATTGAACGACCCTACCCACTATGTAGAAATTGAGAGAGAGATACAGGCATACTTTGAAGCTAATAAATCAACTGACACTTCCCCTGCGATCACATGGGCGGCCCATAAGGCAACGATACGGGGCAAATTGATCCAAATAGCGAGTAGATTGAAGCGGACTCGGGAGCAAACGATTTTGCGGTTGGAGGATGATTTAGAGGCATTACTGTCTGAACAACATAGGAACCCCCCAGATTGACTTGAGTTTTAAAATTGATGAGGCACGATTGGCATTGAATCTTAGCCTGACCACGCAAGCTGAAAAACACGTCAGCTGGTCCAAACATCGGTTCTATACGATGGGAGATAAACCGTCTACGCTGTTAGCAAGGAAATTAGTGCCCCGACCATATACTCCGACGCTACCGAAGCTGCGCTTACCGACCGGTCACTTCACACAAAATCCTGAACGGATCGTCCGGGAATTTTACAAATTTTACTCGTCGTTGTATCTCCGGGGAGACGGCCTGGACCAGGCTAAGCTTGAGGCTTTCTTTCATGACCTTAAATTACCCAACCTCTCCCGGGACCATGCGGACCTGATGGACGATGCAATTACTGAGGAGGAGGTAGGAGCGGCCATTAAACTTCTGAACCCTACGAAGGCCCCTGGACCGGATGGCTTCTCGGGTCATTACTATAGAAAATATCGAGACATTCTTACCCCTCATTTATGTAGATATTTTAATGATTTACGCCGGGATGGCAAAATTCCTACACACGATAACGCAGCATTCATCCACGTCATACCGAAACCAGGCAAGGATCATGGAGATTGTGCGAACTATCGCCCAATCTCTTTGATCAATTCCGATTTAAAAATATTGACCAAAGTCCTAGCCCTGAGACTGAACACATTCCTCCCCAAATATATCCATCCGGACCAGGCTGGCTTTGTGCCTAATAGGCAGGCGTCGGACCAAACCCGTAGAATTGTTAGCTTGATTTCAGCGATTCAATCTAATTGGGATGGGGAGGGTGCTAGAGGAGGTATGCTGCTTTCGTTGGACATCCAGAAAGCGTTTGATTCCCTTTCCTGGGACTATCTGTTTGAGGTGTTACGTCGATACGGATTTGGGGAGCGCTTTTTGGCTCTCCTTCGAACGCTCTACGATGCACCGACAGCCACATTAATGATTAGGGGATACCCCTCCCAATCTTTCAACATCAGACGGGGCACTAGGCAGGGATGCCCCCTGTCCCCACTCCTATTTGTCCTGGCAATAGAACCGCTAGCAATAAAAATCAGGGACAGCCAGGATGTTAGGGGGATCGTCGGGGGTGGCTATGAGCATAAATGCTTGTTCTTCGCTGACGATCTATTGTTGACAATGTCCTCACCAATCACGTCCCTTCCCAACCTATATAAGATTCTTAAGCCTTTTTCGGATATTTCGGGCTTGCGAATAAACCACAGTAAATCCAGGGCACTTAATATATCTTTGCCTAGCTCGGCTCAGTCAGCGATTGAACGAACGCACCGGTTCCATTGGGAATCCGAGACGCTTTCATATTTGGGGGTCAATCTGACCTCTTCTTTCCAGACTTTGTATAGTAAAAACTATCCAGCTCTCATTAAAAAGATAACCGAGGACCTGGCGAGATGGCGAATACATCCACCATCGTGGTTTGGCAGACTCCACTCAATCAAGATGAATGTCTTACCGAGGATATTGTACTTATTTCGTACATTACCGGTGGCCTTGGTACGCAGTGATTTGGAGATGTTGCAGAGAAAAATCCTTGAATTCATCTGGGGAGAGAAGAGACCTAGGGTGAATAAACGCACTATGTATACTTTGAAGAGGAAGGGAGGATTGGGCTTACCTAATCTGCAGAAGTATTTTTATGCGGCCCAGCTAGCCCAACTCTCCAGGTTCCACTCAAAGCGATCACAGGCGATTTGGATGACTATGGAATCCTACGCCTGCTGCCCGTTTCCTATTTCCCATATTATGTGGCTTCCGCCTAAAGACAGACCCACTATTCTATGCCCATCCTTGTCATTTTCCTTGGATGTCTGGGACATGCGGGAGAAGTATCAAATGCCATTGATAGAATGTTATAGATATGTTCAGATAAGTAATTTCATACGAGCGTTGGCCCGCCAGGGCGACCTGGAGGTTCATACCCCCATGGAGTATCTTTGCGTTCACTATGACAGTTTACGGGGTCATATCTCTGAGTTATATGCAATGCTGATGTCCTCTTCAATTAAGCTAAATTACATGCTCCAGTGGGAAGAAGACCTGCAGGAATCTTTTGATCTAAATAAATGGTGTGAGTTGGCGGAGACAGCCTCCAAGTCCCTTATAAATACATCCATAATAGAAGCCAACTATAAAGTGTTGCTTAGATGGTATATGGTGCCGGCTAGACTAGCCACATTTGTTCATGGGGCCGCCCCTACCTGTTTCCGGGGATGTGGTTTGGTGGGGACTGCCTATCACATCTGGTGGTCATGCCCCAAGGTCAGGAGATTTTGGATTCGGGTATATAATTTCATCTACTCATTGACCCAGTTGAACATGACTAAATCTGCAAAACAGGCTCTATTGGGCGACAGGGTGGTGGGGGCCTCTAAAGCCCAAAGGCGATTGCTTATGTTTATTTTTATATCAGCTAAAATTACGATAGCTAGAAATTGGCGCTCCGCCTCCTTGCTGCTCGAACAACTTAAAAGGAAACTGTCATGGTTAATGTTAAATTAGAGATTGACAGCACTGGTTCAGGACAAGCTGGAGATTTTCAATAAGGTTTGGGATCCATGGCTGGCTTATTTAACTAACGATCTCAGATCGCTGGAGATGTGAGCCGCGGCTGTGGTTTCGTTTGGCGGACTCCTGGGGGCTGGCTGGTCGCTCTCTACTCTACTCTTTCTTTTCTCTTTTCTTTCTTTTCTTTTTCTTATACGCTTTTGCCCATTTCTTTACACTTCCACCTTTCTCACGGAAGATTTTCAACACGGGTCTTCCCGTCCGGATAGCAAAACTGGTGGTTGGTTGGAAGTGGGGTCTCCAGGTCTGGGATCCTTGACGGGAGGGTCGTGGACTTACTAAGGTTGGGTCATTGAATAATTGGGAGGGATTATATTCTGTGTTATACCCTGGAGTATTTTGTTATGTATTCTTTTTATTTGTCATGACAATGATGCCAAACATTGTGTGGTGTTCTGTACTATGATTGAGACCTCTCAGGGGTTCATTGATACTTTCAGGATTTGTGGCGATGCTTCTGTATTGTTGTAGTATTCTTTCTTTCTTTCAATAAAAACTATTGAAATATAAAGGGATGCAGGCCCTGACACTTTCCTCATTAGAGCCCTGCAGATGCAGCAGTTGATTGATTAATTATAAAAATCACTCCCATTCACACTCACTTTCCACATGGACACAGACAAGCAAACAGCGATTTCTTTAGAATAAAAAAAGGTAGGAATCTGCAACAAAGTTTGTCAAAATCCTTGTAATATAGACAGATCACCCAGAGGGGAAAGGTTTTTTCGCAACAAAAGAGGAGTTACTCTTTAAATTGGTTGCATTCTTCAGTGGTATCACCTGCTGAATGCGACATGCTGTTGTTTTTTTTTTTTTTTTTTGCAGTGGCTACAGTAAACTCTTAACCACTTATGACCCCGGACCAAAATGCTGCTAAAGGACCCGGCCAGGTTTTGCGATTCGGAACTGCGTCGCTTTAACAGACAATTGCGCGGACGTGCGACGTGACTCCCAAACAAAATTGGCGTCCTTTTTTTCCCACAAATAGAGCTTTCTTTTGGTGGTATTTGATCACCTCTGCGGTTTTTATTTTTTTTGCGCTATAAACAAAAATAGAGCGACAATTTTTAAAAAAATGCAATATTTTTTACTTTTTTCTATAATAAATATCCCCCAAAAATATATAAAAAAACATTTTTTTCCCTCAGTTTAGGCCGATACGTATTCTTCTACCTATTTTTGGTTAAAAAAATCGCAATAAGCGTTTATCGGTTGGTTTGCGCAAAATTTATAGCGTTTACAAAATAGGAGATAGTTTTATTGCATTTTTATTATTTTTTTTTTTTTCTACTACTTATGGCGGCGATCAGTGAATGTTTTTCATGACTGCGACATTATGGCGGACACTTCAGACAATTTTGACACATTTTTGGGACCATTGTCATTTTCACAGCAAAAAATGCATTTAAAATGCATTGGGGTAGATTCAGGTACGAATTGCGCCCTCTTACGGAGGCGCAGCGTACCGTTTTAACACTGCGCCTCCGTAAAGTAAATGCGCTACGCTTCATTCATGAAGCAGTAGCTACGCAATTTGTGCGGGCGCTCCTTAAAACTGCCCGGCGTAAGGGCGCGTAATTTAAATGATCCCGTAGGGGGCTTGGATAATTTAAATTAGGCGCGTTCCCGCGCCGAACGTAGTGCGCATGCTCCGTCGGGAAACTTTCGCAAGGACGTCATTTGCTTTAACGTGAACGTAAATGGCGTCCAGCGCCATTCACGATTCACTTACGCAAACAACGTAATTTTTTAAAATCGCGACGCGGGAACGATGGGTATACTTAGCATTGGCTGCCACTGCTAATAGCAGGAGCAGCCTTACGCAGAACCCGATCAACGCAAACGACGTAAACTGCGTACGCAGGGCACGCGTAGGGTTGTGAATCGGCGTTAGTATGCAATTTGCATACTATACGCTGACCACTACGGGAACGCCACCTAGCGGCCATCGTAAGAATGCAGCCTACGATACGACGTCATAAGAGCCTTATGCCAGTCATATTTTAGGCTGCAGTCGGCGAATCGAGCTTCCTGAATCAGGAGCAGTCGATACGCCGTCGCAAATAAGCAATTGCGCTGCGTAACTATGGTTACGCAGACGCAATTGCTTACTGAATCTACCCCATTGTTTATTGTGAAAATGACAATTGCAGTTTGGGAGTTAACCACGAGGGGGCGCTGATGGGGTTATGTGTGACCTGTAGGGGGGTGTGGCTGTAGGTGTGACGTCATTGATTGTGTTTCCCTATAAAAGGGATCACACGATCGATCACGCCGCCACAGTGAAGAACGGGGAAGCCGTGTTTACACACAGCTCTCCCAGTTCTTCAGCTCCGGGGAGCGATAGCGGAACTCCAGCGGCGATCGGGTCCGCGGTCCCGGTCATGGAGCTTCGGACCCACAGCTGGACAACAGCACAGCACGTACAGGTACGTGCACGTGCCCAGCCGTGCCATTCTGCCGACGTATATGTGCAGGAGGCGGTCCTTAAGTGGTTAAATGGGTCGTGTGCATTTGATGGTACTGCCCATTGAATGTGACATACTGCTTCATTTATTCAGAGGCCGCAGCATGTGCACAGCCCTAACTGGCTGCATGCCTCAGGGCCCATTCACACCTATGCAGTTGGCTTTTGATCTGTTTCTGCAGTGTTTTTTTTGCGGTGCGTTTTGCATTTTTTTCAAATGCGTTTTTCATGTGTTTTTTTATTCTTTTTTATTTTGAAGGGGATGTTTTTGTTGTTAGGCAGATTTAAAATAAAACACAAAACGCATCAAAAATGCACTATATGCGTTTCTGCAGCATGTCCATTGAATTCTATTGGACCAGAAATGCACTGTGTTGCATTAAAAAAAAGTACCTGGCCCTTTACAAAAACGCAGCGACCAAAAAACACATAGGTGTGAACATGTCCCATAGGAAACTTTGGGTGATATTAACCACTTTAGCCCTGGAGGATTTGGCTGCCCAATGACGGGCCATTTTTTGCGATTCGGCACTGCGTCGCTTTAACTGACAATTGCGCGGTCATGCGACGTGGCTCCCAAACAAAATTGGCGTCCTTTTCCCCCCCACAAATAGAGCTTACTTTTGGTGGTATTTGATCACCTCTGCGGTTTTTATTTTTTGCTCTATAAACAAAAATAGAGCGACAATTTTGAAAAAAATTCTATATTTTTTACTTTTTGCTATAATAAATATCACCCAAAAATACATAATTTTTTTTTTCCTCAGTTTAGGCCGATACGTATTCTTCTACCTATTTTTGGTAAAAAAAATAGCAATAAGCGTTTATCGATCGGTTTGCACAAAAGTTATAGGGCCAGATTCAGAAAGAATTACGTTGCGCAGCGGCGGCGTAACGTATCCCATTTACGTTACACCGCCGCAGGTTTCCAGCGTAAGTGCCTGATTCACAAAGCACTTACCTGTAAACTTGCGGCGGTGTAACGTAAATCCGCTCGGCGCAAGCCCGCCTAATTCAAATGGGGCGGGCACCATTTAAATTAGGCGCGTTCCCGCGCCGAGCGTACTGCGCATGCTCCGTACGTCAAATTACCCGACGTGCATTGCGCTAAATGACGTCGCAAGGACGTCATTGGGTTGACGTTAACGAAAAATGGCGTCCATCGCCATTCACGGACGACTTACACAAACGACGTGAAATTTAAAATTTCGACGCGGGAACGACGGCCATACTGAACATTGCTTAGACTACCTAGGAGGCAGCCTTAACTTTACGACGCATATCGCTATGGAAGCGACGTAAATTTAGATCGACGGGCATCGCGGACGTCCGTGAATCGCCGTAACTAGTCATTTGCATATTCTACGCCGACCGTAATGGCCTCGCCACCTAGCGGCCGGCCTAGAATTGCATCCTTAAGATCCGACAGTGTAATTCAATTACACCTGTCGGATCTTAGGGCTATCTATGCGGAACTGATTCTATGAATCAATCGCATAGTTAGGACGGGCGGATCACAGAGATACGACGGCGAATCAGGAGATACGCCGTCGTATCTCTTTTGTGAATCTGGCCCATAGCATTTACAAAATAGGGGATAGTTTTATGGCATTTTTAATTAATAATTTTTTTTTAAATAGTAATGGCGGCGATCTGCGATTTTTATATCGTGACTGCAACATTATGGCGGACACATCGGAAACTTTTGACGCCATTTTTGGACCATTGTCATTGATACAGCGATCAGTGCTATAAAAATGCACTGTTACTGTGTAAATGTGACTGGCAGTGAAGGGGCTAAGTGTGTCCTAGGGAGTGATTCTAACTGTAGGGGGGGATGGGCTATGTGTGACACAACACTGATCACCGCTCCCGATTACAGGGAACTGTGATCAGTGTCCTGTCACTAGGAAGACTGGGGAAATGCTTGTTTACTTTAGCATTTCCCCATTCTTCCTCTCCGTGAGGCGATCGCAGATCTCTCCACGGACATCGAGTCCGTGGGAACCGCGGTCGGACTCACTGAGCTTGCGGCGCGCGTGCCCAAAATGCCGCGTCTTAAAGGGGATGTACAGGTACGTCCATCTGCCCAGCTGTGCCATTGTGCCGATGTATATCGTTGCGCTGGTCCTTAAGCGGTTAATAAACAAAAAAAAAGCCTGGAACTCCGCTTTAAGATTAAAAACCTTGGCCCAGATTCTCAAAGGGCTTACGACGGCGCAGCGCCATGTACGCCGTCGTAAGTCCTAATCTGAGCCGTCGTATATATGCGACTGATTCTTAGAATCAGTTACGCATAGATAACCATTAGATCCGACAGGCGTAAGGCTCTTACGCCGTCGGATCTTAAATGCAATTTTTTTTGGTCCGCTAGGTGTCGCCTCCGTAGTTTTTCCCCGTAGAGTATGCAAATGAGCTAGATACGCAAATTCCCGAACGTACGCGCGGCCGACGCAGTAAAGATACAATGTTTACGTTAGGCTTGTCCCGGCGTAAAGTTGCCCCTGATATATGAGGCGCAACCAGGCTTCCACACTGAACTCGACGAGGAACTCGATGTGTTTGGCACGTCGAGTTCCTCGGTCGTGTGTACGGGGCCTGAGACGGGTAATAGAGACGAAGAGGGATAAAATTGGAGTTCCCCTTTAAGGTCGGAGTGCTGTGTGGGACACACTAACGTTTACGTTAGGCTTGTCCCGGCGTAAAGTTGCCCCTGCTATATGAGGCGCAACCAATGTTAAGTATGGGCGTCGTTCCCGCGTCGAAATTTGAAAAGTTACGTCGTTTGCGTAAGTCGTCCGTGAATGGGGCTGGACGCCATTTACGTTCACGTCGAAACCAATGACGTCCTTGCGACGTCATTTGGAGCAATGCACCCTGGGATTTTTTACGGACGGCGCATGCGCAGTACGTTCGGCGCGGGAACGCGCTTAATTTAAATACTACAACGCCCCCTACCAGCCTAATTTAAATTAGGCGGGCTTGCGCCGGGTGATTTACGCTACGCCGCCGCAACTTTACACGCAAGTGCTTTGTGAATAAAGCACTTGCCTGTAAAACTTGCGGTGGCGTAACGTCAATGAGATACGTTACGCCCGCACAGTTTTGCGGGATTCTACGAGAATCTGGACCCTTCTGCCTTTTACAACCCCCTTTAAATGGACTGTAGTGTGTTTCTGCAAAACACACACAAAAAAACCTGCAAAAGTGCGAACCAGGCCTGTGCATCTATTTGTTTTTTATTTATTTATTTATTTTTCAACCAAATTAGGTTTCTTCCATACCAGATGACACACAACTGATTGTACCCTACAGCAAAATAAAGTGTGAGACGGGTAATAGAGACGAAGAGGGATACAAGTGGAGTTCCCCTTTAAGGTGGGAGTGCTGTGTGGGACACACTAACAAGGACAGCAGATGTGTGAGGATAGCTCAGTTGGGTTTGCTGCCCATAACTGTCTATATATAACCGACCACATGACACGAGTCCTCTGCGACACAGCACGGGGGCCTTCACAGACCACCACAAGACGGGGTCACCCTCCCAGCTAATCCCAGGTAAGTCCTCCACAATATCGGCACTCTGCAGGCTTCCTGATGCTGCTGGGACTTGTAGTGCCACACTCAATGTAAGGCTACACTGCCAAGCGGGATATAAATGTCTAGAGAGCTGGGAATACAATACTAAACTTATAGGCCCAGATTCACAAAGCACTTACGCCGACGTATAACAAGTTACGCCGACGTAAGTGCAAATGTGCGCCGTCGTATCTGTGCGCCAGACCCACAAACAAATATGCGCCTAAAACCAGGCTACACCCCGCCGACGTAGCTTGCACACACCGGCGTAGCGTGGGCGCACATTTAGGCTGGACGCATGGTGCCGCTCCCATTGATCAGCCATTCAAACATGCAAATGAGGGAAATGCGGCGATTTACGAACCTGCGTGCGCCCGACGCAGGCTACGCGAGGTGCGCGTAAGTTGTACGTCCGGCGTAAAGTTATTCCCCATAAAGGAGGTGCAACCCAGCAGCAGACATGAAAAGGTCTGCACCAGGGAACACAAGCCGGCGTATTTTACATTGGACGTGAGTCTGGCTAGGCGTAGGTTACGTTCACGCCGTACGCAGTGATCCGGCGTAGTTTAGGCAGTTGTTCCGACGTGGTTGTGAGCAGGCTCAGGGGGATGCGTCCACGTCACGGCGCATGCGCAGTTCGTGATACTATCTGTCTAGCGCTCGGCCCATCATTTGCCTGGGTCACGCCCACTTCCACCTACGCCGGCATACGCCTTCGAATTCCACGCCACGCTGGTGCAGCGTTGGGAGCACTGGCTTGTTGAATGCATTGCTTGCCTCTCTGCGCTGCGTTGGTGTAGCGTACATTGGTTACTCTACAGCAGGGTAATGTGCGCCTTGCTCTCTGTGAATCCGGGCCTATATCTGTACACCATGGGGGGTGGGGGGGGATTTACTAAAACCGTTGTGCAGCTCTGCATAGCAACCAATCAGCTTCTAACTTCAGCTCATTCAGTTAAGCTTTGACAATAAAACCTGGAAGCTGATTGGTTACTTTTGCAGAGCTGCACCAGATTCCGTGTGCACTCGTTTTAGTAAATCCCTTTTCTAAAGTGTAGCAATAAGTTGCTAAATGTTGTACCTTCATTAAATGTAACCATATTGCTACACAGGGCAGCCATCACAAATTTTGGGGTCCCTTACACAGCTTTAGGCAGGGCCCCCCTGGAGCAGAGAAAGGGGGGGGGGCCTCCTCTCTCCTGCCACGAGATAAGTGGGTGGGGGGGGGGGGTTGTGGTGCTGACGAACAAAACAAGTAAAGTCAAGTCTTCTATTCTCTCTCCTGCCGCAAGTCAACCACTTAACCCCCTGACCATATTGCTGGTCAAAGACCAGAGCACTTTTTGCGATTCGGCACTGCGTCGCTTTAACTGACAATTGCGCAGTTGTGCGACGTGGCTCCCAAACAAAATTGGCGTTCTTTTTTCCCCGCAAATAGAGCTTTCTTTTGGTGGTATTTGATCACCTCTGCGGTTTTTATTTTTTACGCTATAAACAAAAATAGAGCGACAATTTGGAAAAAAATGCAATATTTTTTACTTTTTGCTATAATAAATATCCCCCAAAAATATATATATATAAAAAAAAAAAATTTCCTCAGTTTAGGCCGATACATATTCTTCTACATATTTTTCATTAAAAAAAATCGCAATAAGCGTTTATCGATTGGTTTGCGCAAAAGTTATAACTTTTACAAAATAGGGGGTACTTTTATGGCATTTTTATAAATATTTTTTTTTTTACTAGTAATGGCGGCGATCAGAGATTTTTTTTCGGTACTGCGACATTATGGCGGACACATCGGACACTTTTGACACATTTTTGGGACCATTGGCATTTTTATAGCGATCAGTGCTATAAAAATGCATTGGATTACTATAAAAATGCCACTGGCAGGGAAGGGGTTAACACTGGGGGGGGCGGGGAAGGGGTTAAGTATGTTCCCTGGGTGTGTTCTAACTGTAGGGGGTGTGGCCTCTCTAGGGGAAATGACTGATCTTCTGTTTATACATTGTATGAACAGAAGATCAGCATTTCTCTCCCTCCCGGTCCCTGCTCTGTAACGAGCGATCGCGTGTGTGCCCGACGGCGATCGTGCACGCCGGGCACGGGAGTCGGGGGCGAGCGGGGGGCCTGCGCGAGAGCCGACCTATAGCTACGGGCTCTCGCGCAGGGGAGCCGAGCTGCTGCTGTAAAATGACGGCGGCTGGTCGTCAAGTAGTTAAAGGTGGGGCGTCAGACAAAAAAATTTTTTTTTTTATTATTTTTTTCTTTTAAATGGGGGGGGGGGTAAAAAAAAAAAAAACGGGGGACCTTTGGCCCCTTACAGGTGTAATGCCTGTACCCCCCTGATTGCGGCCCTGTCGCTACACTTAGAGGCTCCTCTCTTCTCTTTTATACTCAGTTGTGACATGACGCTACTCTTATATCAAGACATCACTTGTATATCAAGGTAAAATGTAGGGTTGTCCCGATACCGATACTAGTATCGGTATCGGGACCGATTCCGAGTATTTGCGGGAGTACTCGTACTCCCGCAAATACCCCCGATACCAAAATAGAATATTCCCCATCCCCCCCCCGCCGCCGCCAACGCATCCTGCCGCATCCCCGCTGCCACTTGGTTAATACGGGCGGGGAACATTACAGCATTCATTTGAATAGCTGTAATGATTCGTGCCGCGTATAGACACTCCCCCTTGCTCGGGTGAATTGTCCAATGCCGAGCAAAGGGGGAGTGTCTATACGCAGCGCGGCGCGAATCATTACAGCTATTCAAATGAAAGCTGTGATGTTCCCCGCGCGTATTAAGCAGTCGGCGGCAGCGGGGATGCGGCGGGATGCAGGTAAGGGGGACATGGCTGCATATGGGGGACATGGCTGGATATGGGGGGGGAGACATGGCTGCAAATGGGGGACATGGCTGCAAATGGGGGGAGACATGGCTGCATATGGGGGGACATGGCTGGATATGGGGGGGGACATGGCTGGATATGGGGGGGACATGGCTGGATATGGGGGGGGGACATGGCTGGATATGGGGGGGGCATGGCTGGATATGGGGGGGACATGGCTGGATATGGGGGGGACATGGCTGGATATGGGGGGGGACATGGCTGGATATGGGGGGGACATGGCTGCATTTGTGGGGGGACATGGCTGGATATGGGGGGGACATGGCTGGATATGGGGGAGACATGGCTGGATATGGGGGGGACATGGCTGGATATGGGGGGGACATGGCTGGATATGGGGGGGACATGGCTGGATATGGGGGGGACATGGCTGGATATGGGGGGGGACATGGCTGGATATGGGGGGGACATGGCTGCATTTGTGGGGGGACATGGCTGGATATGGGGGGGACATGGCTGGATATGGGGGAGACATGGCTGGATATGGGGGGGACATGGCTGGATATGGGGGGGACATGGCTGGATATGTGGGGGGACATGGCTGGATATATGTGGGGGGACATGGCTGCATTTGGGGACACATTTAAAAAAAAGTATCGGTATTCGGTATCGGCGAGTACTTGAAAAAAAGTATCGGTACTCGTACTCGGTCCTAAAAAAGTGGTATCGGGACAACCCTAATAAAATGTATTAAAACATTTTGCTTGCCTTGCAAAACGCTCTCAAACCAAGTTACTCTCAAACCAAGGTTTTACTGTACAAGGAAATAAAAAAAAACAGCTTTGCTTGCACAGGATTGGATGATGGAAGACAGCAGAGTTTCTGCTCATTCACTAAGCTCTGGAGCAACTGCACAGTCTATTTGCCTTTAGTAAATCAACCCCATTGAATCAATAATGTTGTAAATGTTCCCAGACATGAAGAACTTTGATTGTCCCGATCCCGTATGTCACTTTGCCTCTTGCTGGATATTTTTATTTCCGATGCCCTCGGCGCACAACGCTGCGATAAGAGCGAGAATTTCCCAAGTCCAGCGCTGGAAAAGGCAGGGAAATACTTGGAGACGCTCGACGTGTGAGCCAGGCCTCAAGGTCACAAAGGTGAAATCGATCAGTGTGAGAGCAACCAGCAGAGGTCACATCCAACCGCAGATCAATTGGATCATTATCAATTATTAGAAGTCTGATGATTAGCAGAGATATCAGATGTCCCCGGTGCTGATCTCCGACGGAAGCTTCATCCTGCTGTAAAGTCCAGAGATGACTCATCACAACACTGGAGAGACGTGACATAAACTCCTCTACAAAGTATCCAATAAAGAGGAAGTTTCCTGTCTCCAGAACAAGGAAGGATGAGTTTTCTGATGCCGTATATTCCTATAAAAATGACAGTCTTCATTATAAAAAAAAAGAAAATGACAGTCTTCATTTTAACCACTGCGTCGCTTTAACTGACAATTGCGCGGTCGTGCGACGCGGCTCCCAAACAAGATTGGCGTCCTTTTTCCCCCACAAATAGAGCTTTCTTTTGGTGGTATTTGATCACTTCTGCGGTTTTTATTTTTTGCGCTATAAACAAAAATAGAGCGACAGCTTTGAAAAAAAAAGCAATATTTTTTACTTTTTGCTGTAATAAATATTCCCCCCAAAAAAGATATTAAAAAAAAATTCTCCTCAGTTTAGGCCGATACGTATTCTTTTACATATTTTTGGTAAATAAAAAAAAATCGCAATAAGCGTTTATTGATTGGTTTGCGCAAAAGTTATAGCGTCTACAAAATGGGGGATAGTTTTATGGCATTTTTATTAATATTTTTATTTTTTTTGCTAGTAATGGTGGCGATCAGCAATTTTTATCGTGACTGCGACATTATGACGGACACTTTTGACACATTTTTGGGACCATTGTCATCTTCTTAGAACTTTCGACAGAAACCATAAGCCTTCAATGACAGATTCAACGTTTGTATGTTTTTCGCTGCTTCGTCGAATCTTCGTTGTTCATGTCGATTGGTCTACCCCAACACTGTCTCTATAATGTTGAATCTTTTCTCTCTAGGTCAAATCTTTTCTCTCTAGGTCGTATCTTTTCTCTCTAGGTCATATCTTTTCTCTTTATGTCGTATCTTTTCTCTCTAGGTCGTATCTTTTCTCTCTATGTCGTATCTTTTCTCTCTATGTCGTATCTTTTCTCTCTATGTCGTATCTTTTCTCTCTATGTCGTATCTTTTCTTTCTATGTCGTATCTTTTCTCTCTATGTCATTTCTTTTCTCTCTATGTCGTGTCTTTTCTCTCTATGTTGTGTCTTTTCTTTTTATGTCGTATCTTTTCTTTCTATGTTGTATCTTTTCTCTCTATGTTGTGTCTTTTCTTTCTATGTCATATCTTTTCTCTCTATGTTGTGTCTTTTCTTTTTATGTCGTATCTTTTCTCTCTAGGTCGAATCTTTTCTCTCTATGACGTATCTTTTCTCTCTATGTCAAATCTTTTCTCTCTATGTCGTATCTTTTCTCTCTATGTCGTATATTTTCTCTCTAGGTCGAATCTTTTCTCTCTAGGTCGTATCTTTTCTCTCTAGGTCATATCTTTTCTCTCTAGGTCATATCTTTTCTCTCTAGGTCGAATCTTTTCTCTCTAGGTCATATCTTTTCTCTCTAGGTCGAATCTTTTCTCTCTAGGTCGAATCTTTTCTCTCCATGTAGAATCTTTTCTCTCTATGTCGTATCTTTTCTCTCCATGTAGAATCTTTTCTCTCTATGTCGTATCTTTTCTCTCTATGTCGTATCTTTTCTCTCTATGTCATCTCTTTTCTCTCCATGTAGAATCTTTTCTCTCTATGTCGTATCTTTTCTCTCTATGTCGTATCTTTTCTCTCTATGTCATCTCTTTTCTCTCCATGTAGAATCTTTTCTCTCTATGTCGTATCTTTTCTCTCTATGTCATCTCTTTTCTCTCCATGTAGAATCTTTTCTCTCTATGTCGTATCTTTTCTATGTCGTATCTTTTCTCTCTATGTCGAATCTTTTCTCTCTATGTCGAATCTTTTCTCTCTATGTCGAATCTTTTCTCTCTATGTCGAATCTTTTCTCTCTATGTCAAATCTTTTCTCTCTATGTCGTATCTTTTCTCTCTATGTCGAATCTTTTCTCTCTAGGTCATATCTTTTCTCTCTATGTCGTATCTTTTCTCTCTATGTCGAATCTTTTCTCTCTATGTCGAATCTTTTCTCTCTATGTCGAATCTTTTCTCTCTATGTCAAATCTTTTCTCTCTATGTCAAATCTTTTCTCTCCATGTCGAATCTTTTCTCTCCATGTCGTATCTTTTCTCTCCATGTAGAATTATCTTGGACTAATAGAGTTAATGTTAGGCACATTCGACCACAGGTTCGATAGACACAGATTGCTATTGTCGGCGTCATGTCGAATCTCCTATCTATATCGAACTGTTGAAGAAACGAAAATAGGATGCATTAAGGTGAAAAAACATGAATCTTTACAACCCCTTTAATTGGCTCCTATCTAAATTGTCCTTAGTATGTGTATGTATGGATGTGAGTTAGGGACCTTAGATTGTAAGCTCCTTGAGGGCAGGGACTCATGTAAATATACAATATACTTTATATGTAAAGCACTGAGTAAAGTGACAGTGCTATATAAGTACCTGTAACAAGGCTCCTAACTGTCCCTGATTTGGAGCAATGTCCCTGTGTCCCTCATTCCTCGTAATTTGTCCCTCATTTTGGTCTATATAGATGTATATAAAATGCACTTTTTATCGATCAAAAAGTGCTTCCCAGTGCTAAACCTTTCATCTGATTTCTAAATTGCTACATTTGTAAATTCCAAAAGCCAATATAAAGGTATAGTAGTGGTAAAAAAAAAACAATCTTGTTTTTTGTACAATTCTCCTTTAAGGGGGCGTGTCCTGTGCCTGCATACTTTTGCTGATAGGTGTCCCTCATTCCCATCTCAAAAAGTTGGGAGGCATGCTGTAATAAATAAAATCAATAAAATCAGGAAATAACATATTATAACCACTAGATGGTGCCGACATCCATAGTTAATGAGTAATACCGTTGAACCTCGGATTACGAGCATAATCCGTTCCAGGAGAATGCTCGTAATCCAAAGTACTCGCATATCAAAGCGAGTTTTCCCATTGAAAAATCGAAACGAAAATAATTTGTTTTCCGAATTGACTTCAATGGTATGCAATACCGAATGCGGCCAGAGGTGGGGGGCGCCAGAGAGCACCGATTCCTACCAACGATGGGACACAATTCCTACCAATGACACCAACGATGGGACCCAATGACACTTATGATGGAACACAATTCCTACCGATAGCACCAATGATGGCGTACAATTCCTCTCAATAACACCAATGATGGGACACAGTTCCTACCAATGACACCAACAATGGGACACAATTCCTACCAGTGACACCAACGATGGGGCCCAATGACACTAATGATGGGACACAATTCCTACCAATGACACTAATGATGGGACACAATTCCTACCAATGACACCAATGATGGGACACAATTCCTACCAATGACGCCAACGATGGGACACAATTCACACCAATGACACCAATGATGGGACACAATTCCTACCACTGACACCAATTATGGGACACAATTCCTACCAATGACACCAATGATGGGACACAATTCCCACCATGACACCAATGATGGGACACAATTCCTACCAATTACACCAATGATGGGACACAATTCCTACCAATGACACCAACGATGGGGTATTGTTTGCTCCAACTGATGCCCCGACTTTTTCCACTCCCGCTGGCCACAGTCTGCCCCCCTAGTCTGAAGGACAAAAACTGACCCTTTGTTTTTAAGAGTTTGGAGACCCCTGCCCTATAACATTCTTTAAGAGTCTTATTTTCCTACAAGATCCTTTAATTGAAATTGCAACTTTGTTTCCTGCAATATTTTTTTATGAATCACAGCGATTGTTTAATGTCAGATTTTCCTAATTCCCTTCTTCTTATCTCATCCCAGCACTAATGACTGGAGGATAATTCTTTGACCCTCAACCATCAGAGCGCTGGGCCCAGACTGACCCCCTTCATAATGGTGAGTAATACTGGAGATCCCCAGTTCTACAATAAATCACAGGCCCGATAACACCCCAAACATGAAAAAAAATGAAAAGATCTATAACTTACATATCTATTGTTTGGATTGTTGGAATGGGAACGCAACCTATACTTTTAATTATTGATTAGATGATCTCAACTCTCAGGAGACTTCATACCCTTAAACCGGCTCCTCCCCTTCCATCTTGCACAGATGTACCGGCTCCTCCCCTTCCATCTTGCACAGATGTACTGGCTCCTCCCCTTCCATCTTGCACAGATGTACCGGCTCCTCCCCTTCCATCTTGCACAGATGTACCGGCTCCTCCCCTTCCATCTTGCACAGATGTAACGGCTCCTCCCCTTCCATCTTGCACAGATGTACCGGCTCCTCCCCTTCCATCTTGCACAGATGTAACGGCTCCTCCCCTTCCATCTTGCACAGATGTACCGGCTCCTCCCCTTCCATCTTGCACAGATGTACCGCCTCCTCTCCTTCCATCTTGCACAGATGTACCGGGCTACACAGGCACACCATAAGGAATGTCCACTTTTAAGGCAGGCCATACATGGTTTGAATCTCGGCCACTTCCTAAAGACCTGTTAATGGTCAAGTTGATCGATTGACAACATGCCTGTCAGATTCTCTGGCTTCCCACCCCCTGCTAGGAAAATTGATGATTCCCCTGTCAACACTCTCTGGGGGGAATACTGGTTGCAGGAAATACATTTGCACCGTGTATGGCCTTCCTATGCATAGGCTGACCCAAATTCCAGAGGGTTAGCAGTAGCACACAGTCACTGGGATCTCTATACTCACAATTGTCCTTAGATATTTGGATGCCTCCTTCCATTATCAGCCAGACATGTCTCCTGTGGGCTCTTCATTCCCAAGAAGAAATCCTTGATCAGCTCCAGCAAAGTTAAAGCGGGGGTTCACCCTATCAACGAAAAAACATTTTTTTTTTTCTTTTACCCTAAAATCAGGCATTGTAGCGCGAGCTACAGTATGCCTGTCCCGAATTTTTTACCCCCGTACTCACCTTGTACGCGTAGATCGAAGATACCGGGGAATGGGCGTGCCTATGGAGACGGAGGATGATTGACGGCCGGCTCTGGCGCGTCACGCTTCTCCGGAAATAGCCGAAATAGGCTTGGCTCTTCACGACGCCTGCGCATAGCCTGTGCGCAGGCGCCGTGAAGAGCCGAGACCTACTCCGGCTGTCTTCGGGGAGAGTGACGTGCCAGGGCCGGCCGTCAATCATCCTCCCCCTCCATAGGCACGCCCATTTCCCGCGGGAGCCGAAATCTACGATGTCAGATTACAAGGTGAGTCCGGGGTTAAAAAAATCGGGACAGGCATACTGTAGCTCGCGCCACAATGCCTGTCTCGATGGTAAAATCAAGCCAGTGAGGGTGAACTACCGCTTTCAGTAGAATAGGCCCCCCCAGATGACCCATCTGGAACCTCGATCAGCGAATGAAGAAGCACAGCTATACTGCCCAGAAGGGCAACATCCCTTCAGGCTGGGATCTTCTTCTCTTGGACAAGAACCCCTCTGCTTCAGGCCTCAAACTATTTATGCTCCCTCCCAGCCACCTACTGGGCACCCTCCCTCAAGGATTGGCTGGGACAACATAAACTATTCAGGATGCTTATTTGACTCTGCCAGCCCTCTACATTCCAGAACCGTCTGAAAGTCAGGGGAAAGCAGTTAATCCTGCAACCAGCGAGACACAGAACAGCCCAAAATAATCACAAGCCGCTCAACTGATTACAGTACCGCTAAATTTACCTAGGCTAGCCAGAAGCCTAACTAGGAGGTTGCTACACTTGGTCTGGTGTTCTCATTATGCCGCATACACACGATCGGAAATTCCAACAAGAAAAGTTCGATGTGAGCTTTTGGTCGGAAATTCCGACCGTGTGTAGGCTCCATCTGACTTTTTCTGTCGAAATTTCCGACAACAAAAATTTGAGAGCTGGTTCTCAATTTTTCCGACAAGAAAAGTCGGAAATTCCAATCATCTGTATGCAATTCCAACGCACAAAAAAAAACCATGCATGCTCTGAATCAATTCGACGCATGCTCGGAATCATTGAACTTCATTTTTCTCAGCTCGTTTGTAGTGTTGTACGTCACCGAGTTCTTGATGATCGTGCGACCGTGTGTATGCAATTTAAGTTTGAGCCAACATTCCGTCTGGAAAAAATCTGTGTTTCCTTGTCGGAATTTTCAATCGCGTGTACGCGGCAATTAGACTTAATTTACCTAGATTCCAAACTTTAGAAACTGCTGATAGCAGTCTCACTAGAGCCGTTGTGCCCTGTATGAACGTGACTGATATTTATGAGCACAGCCAAGAACTGAACGGGCACCAGGATTTGCATTATTGTGTCATCTCTGAGATGGCATCTCAGTCTCAGTGGTGACCAGGGCAGGACTTAGGGTGGTGGGGGCCCCTGGGCTTGAGTGTTGAAGGGGCCCCCTGGAGCCGAGAATTGGGGGGGGTCGAAGATGTTGAGCGAGGGGGGGGTCATAGTTGTTGAGGGGGGGGCGCATTATAGTTGTTGTTAGGTGGGGAGGCGAATTGAAGTTGTTGAGTGGGGGGGGCGCATTAAATTTGTTGAGCGGGGGGGTGCCTCTCACCTGTGCACGGAATGTGTCGGCTCTCTTCCCTTAAGCAGACATCCACACACCGCTCCGGTTCCTCCTGGGGGGGTTTTGCAGTTGTTGAGCGGGAGGGGGAGTGCCTCTCACCTGTGCCGACAGCGGGGGCCACAGACTGTCATTAGCCCGGCTGTCGGCTTTCTTCCCTTCAGCAGCCACAGTCCTCCACACACCGCTCCGGTTCCTCCTGCTTCCGTGCTGCCTCCTCTTGCAGTGCGGGAAAATTAACCCTTTCGCGGGACTGCGGGAATAAGCTGTCTGTGCGGGAAAGTCCCGCAGAATTTGTGCGTGTTGGGAGGTATGCGCAGGGCCGCCATCAGGAATTTTCGGGCCCCTTACTAGGGTTGCCACCTGTCCAGGAATCACCCGGACAGTTCGGGTTTGGGATCTTGTGTCTGGGTTTCAGTCTGCCTGAAACCCGGACACATTTATTTACTTGGGCCGTGGCTCCCCAAGTAACTGAGGTAGTCACACAAAAATCTGTTGCCATTCGGGAGATGCGGGCCGCTGTCAGGGGGTAGGTTTGGCATCACTGAGGGGGAGCCATGATGTCAGCAAGAGCAGTTTGGCCACACCCACTGTTTGCCGCAGCGCGCTGCATTACCACTCTGCTTGAGGCACCCAAAGGTGCCCCAGGTCTTTTATAATCATATTGTGTATACTACGAAAAAAATGTGCCCTGTGCCGCTAAAGTGTTCGGGTTTGGCTTGAAGAAAAGGTGGCAACTCTACCCCTTACACAGCTTAAGGCATGGGCCCCCTGGAGCAGAGAACCGGGGACGGGGGGACGGGGGGGTGCTGCCGCCTAAAATTGAGAAGAGGGGGGGCCTTTCCAAAAAAAGAAGAAATAAAGAAAAATATATATACAGTACAGACCAAAAGTTTGGACACACCTTCTCATTCAAAGAGTTTTCTTTATTTTCATGACTATGAAAATTGTAGATTCACACTGAAGGCATGAAAACTATGAAGTAACACATGTGGAATTATACATAACAACAAAGTGTGAAACAACTGAAAATCTATTTCATATTCTAGGTTCTTCCACCTTTTGCAGCAGACACATCTCTAGAACTGGTAAGAGGAGACTGTGTGAATCAGGCCTTCATGGTAGAATATCTGCTAGGAAACCACTGCTGAAGAAAGGCAACAAGCACAAGAGACTTGTTTGGATAAAGAACACAAGGGGCCAGATTCACGTAGAATCGGGCAAATCTGCGGCGGTGCAACGTATGACATTTACGTTACGCCGCCGCAAGTTTTACGGGCAAGTGCTTGATTCACAAAGCACTTGCCTGTAAAGTTGCGGCGGCGTAGCGTAAATCCCCCGGCGCAAGCCCGCCTAATTCAAATGATCCGGGTAGGGGCGTGGATCATTTAAATTAGGCGCGTTCCCGCGCCGAACGTACTGCGCATGCGCCGTCCCTAAAATTTCCCGACGTGCATTGCGCTAAATGACGTCGCAAGGACGTCATTGGTTTTGACGTGAACGTAAATGGCGTCCAGCCCCATTCACGGACGAGTTACGCAAACGACGTAAAAATTTCAAATTTCGACGCGGGAACGACGGCCATACTTAACATTGGATACGCCACGTAGGAGGCATGTTTATATTTACGCCGTGTATCTCTTACGGAAACGGCGTAAATTTACTGCGACGGGCAATCGTACGTTCGTGAATTAGCGTAAGGACTCATTTGCATATTCTACGCCGACCGCAATGGAAGCGCCACCTAGCGGCCAATGTAAATATTGCACCCTAAAATACGACGGCGCAGGCCGTCGTATCTTAGGCATGTTTAAGTGTATCTCAGTTTGAGAATACATTTAAACATACGACGGGTTTAGATTCGGAGTTACGTCCGCGTATCTGCTGATACGCCGGCGTAACTCTTTGAGAATCTGGCCCAAGGAATGGACATTAGACCAGTGGAAATCTGTGCTTTGGTCTGATGAGTCCAAACTTGAGATCTTTGGTTCCAACCCCTGTGTCTTTGTGCGACTCAGAAAAGGTGAACGGATGGACTCTACATGCCTGGTTCCCACTGTGAAGCATGGAGGAGGAGGCGTGATGGTGTGGGGGTGCTTTGCTGGTGACACTGTTGGGGATTTATTCCCAATTGAAGGCATACTGAACCAGCATGGCTACCACAGCATCTTGCAGCGGCATGCTATTCCATCCGGTTTGCGTTTAGTTGGACCATCATTTATTTTTCATCAGGACAATGACCCCAAACACACCTCCAGGCGGGGGAAGGGCTATTTGACCAAGAAGGAGAGTGATGGGGTGCTGCGCCAGGTGACTACCTCTTGAAGCTCAACAAGAGAATGCCAAGAGTGTGCCAAGCAGTAATCAAAGCAAAAGGTGTCTACTTTGAAGAACCTAGAATATGAAATATATTTTCAGTTGTGTCACACTTTTTTGTTCTGTATAATTCCACATGTGTTACTTCATAGTTTTCATGCCTTCAGTGTGAATCTACAATTTTCATAGTCATGAAAATAAAGAAAACTCTTTGAGTGAGAAGGTGTGTCCAAACTTTTGGTCTGTACTGTATATATAAAAAAAGGGGGTAGCCATCTGGGGCCCTGGGGACCTCTGGGTCCTTTAATAAAAAGAAAAAAGAAACCTCTGGGCCCTTTAATATAAAAAAAACGTTTATAAAAAAATACATAAAAAAGAGAGGTTGCCATCTGGGGCCCTGGGGCCCCTGGGCCCCTCTGGGCCTTTTAATAAAAAATAAAAAAATATAAACAAAAATAAAAAAATAAACATTTATAAAAATAAATAAAGAAGGGGGGGTTGCCACATGGGGCCCTGGGGACCTCTGTAAAAAAAAAATATATATAAAAAAAAGGGGGGTTGCCATCCAGGGGCCCTGGAGACCTATGGGCCCTTTAATAATAATATATATAATTAATATATATATATATATATATATATATATATATATATATATATTTAAAAAACAATTTTAATAAAACACCTCCGGTGACCTCCGGACCCCTAAAAGGGGGCCCCCTATTGGGCGGGGCCCATGGGCTTGAGCCCAGTCAAGCCCAATGGTAAGTCCGGCCCTGGTGGTGACCCTCAATGATGCCTGAACAAATATTGCCATTGATTATCAGAGGGAGTACTAAAATACATACAGCAGCTGGAAGTCTTACACACACACATTACCTAGCATGCCACACAATGAAAAATATCTAATGCTAGATCCATGTTATCTAAAATCTTTGTGTAGCACCCTCCAAGCGTAGGATACTAGGCAAATTTAGTTTTTGGGCTCCTTCCGTACTCAAGGGAGCTGTAATTGCTTGTTCTTTTCTGTTCAGGGTTTCACAAGCTGGGAGTTTGATTGCTTTCCCATGTTTCTGAAAGAAGCTTCCAGAACATAGAGAGGGAGATTCAAATGACCAGCCTGAATTTTTATCATGCCCTGGCCCATCCCTGGAGGGGAGTGTCCAGAAGGTGGTTGGGGAGGTGATAAATAGTTTGGGGGAGAGTTTTTTTTTCCCTCTGTAGCAAGGATTCCACAGCCTCTGGGACTTCTGCCCTAGGAGGACTGAGTTGCTGCTATATGAGGTCTCAGCTGTGGCAGAGCTGCGGCCCTGGAGCAATATTTCTTAAAAAGCCAGCTTCACCAAAAATAGATCTGATCTGGAGAAGGATTGTCTCCATCACTGGACCATGTTTGGAGGAAGCTGGAAGTTGTGCAGTAATGACCTAGAATTGATTCCTGGTGACTGTGTGCTTTTGGATATAAGAGTTACTGTGTTTCCCCTGAAAATAAGCCCGGGTCTTATATTAATTTTGGCAACATAAGACACAGTAGGGCTTATTTTCTTACCATGTAATGTGCTGTCTTCTCTCCCCTCTCTGCCCTGCCTGACAGGAATCCCCAGTCTGAACTGAGTTAAAATGCTTGTAAAATCCTATAATCCCCTCTATTACAGTATTACCGTATATAATGTACAATGTGTGTGTTTCCGTAATATAATTGTGCCAAAAAAACTTCTTTATAGCACCGATCTGCACTTCGGGGACCTGCCGCAGCTCTCTTCCCTGAAATTATATTACAAAAACACACACATTGTACATTATATACTACTGTAATAGAGAGGATTGTAGAATTTAACAAAGATTTTAAACTAGGTCTTATTTTTGGGGTAGGGCTTATATTGCAGCTCTCCTAGAAAATAGCGCTAGGTCTTATTTTCAGGGAAACACGGTAGACGTAGCTATGGACTGAGTCTGCTCTCATATGGTTTCATAATACAGTGGAACCTCGGATTGCGAGTAACGAGCGTTTTGCAATACGAGCACTGTATTTTAAAAAAACGTGACTCGGTTTGCGAATGTTGTCTCGCAAGACGAGCACGATTCAGGCCAAAGTGCAGTACCGCTTTTGGCCTGAGGTCAGGGGGCGCCGGAGCCGAGTAGAGCCGAACGTCGCAGATCCTAGGTGATCGGCGCCGTGCGGAAATGCACGGAAAGGCCAGAGGACATCTCGGGTAGGAAGACTTTCCGAGGTTTGCTGAGGTCAGCCGAAGTGTCCTCTGGCCTTTTTGCCCGTTTTCGAGGCTCTCGGGCACCCCCCTGCCTCTGGTCGCATGCGGTATTGAATGCCATTGAAGTCAATGCGGAACAAATTATTTTCATTTCCATTGACTTCAGTGGGAAAACTCGCTTTGATATGCGAGTACTTTGGATTATGAGCATACTCCTGGAACGGATTATGCTCATAATCTGAGGTTCCACTGTATTGGCCCCCCCCCTGTCCACGCCAGATTCCTGGGGAAAATTGTCCTGTTACTGTACAGTGTTTTGGAATACCCTCTCCTGTTTAATGTTCTTCAAGCAATAAATATCAAAAAGACATCCCCCTAGACTGAGTTATTGGAGGCAGTGTTTATGGACTGGTGCTTGTGGGGTTGGGCAGCCTCTGAACTACTTATCAATATGTGTTTTCTTTTAAAGGGAAAGGCAATAAAGCCTCGTCCTGGTGAGCACAGGCACTGCCAGAACTGCTTCAGCAAAAGATGTCAAGTTCCTATCAACACTGGCATCTCTTGCATAATGATAAGCTGCCGCTTACACTGTGGCGCCACTTTCCATATGTGCAAGGAGGAGGAACATCTGCTGTTATGCCCCAACGAATGGGTGCCATGCCTCAATTCAGTTTTTGGATGCCCATTCTACATGAATAGGTGTAAGCAGGCCAGGCACCTCAAGATCTGCCCAGCTAGTGTGGTCTGCTGTTCCATGGACTGGAACCGTTGGCCCAATCTGGATCAGGATACAACGCTTTACGAGAATCTTCTGAAGGAGGAAGAAAGTGAGGAATGCCTGGACTTGGCCATATCTCTACGGGATCAAAAGATTCTCTTTAGATCGCTTAAAATGGCTGAACTTTTCCCAGAACTCTCTGAAGACCCTCAAAACACAATAAACTTGGAAAGACCAGAGGAAGACCAGGAGGCCGGTGCTGTAGGAGGATCTGATCCCTCATCTAATGAAGCAAACCATAGCAGTGTGGAACCCGATGGCCTGACTCAGTTTCAGCGAGAAGCTTTGGCTCGGGGTCAACTCGACCAAGATTTTGATAAGTTTTCCAAGTGGGAGACTATGTTTAGCAAAGAGAAGAAAGCAGCCGAATATCTAGAGAAAGTAGGAGATCAAAGCACCAGTACATCAGCTGGAGCCAGCCATGCACCAGGTGGTAATCCCAATGCAAACGAAGGGAAAAATCCAAGTAATGAGGAGGAAAACGATGAGGAATGCAAGAAAAGATATAGGGAACTATCGGAAAAGTCTGGCTTTGCTCCATGGCAAGAGGGGGTCTTGGACAGACTGAAAACAGAAATGGATTGCGGCAGCTACAACATGTACATCGTGCATCATGGCCGCATGCTAATCCGATTTGGACAGATGGATGCATGCACTCCCAGAGAGAAGGACTTTGTGTATGGAAACCTGGAAGCCCAGACGGTACAGACTGTGTGCACCTTTAAAGTACCAACAAGCTACTGTGGCCGTAGAGCCAAACTCGGGGAAGAAAATTACAGGAAGGAGAGAGCTGAGAAATTGGTGGACACATCTGACCTAGGCCTCCCTCAAGAAGACTTGTCGCAATCTAAGACTATTGACACGATCTTGATGTGTGCCCTTGAAAGGGAGCTTAAAGGTCACGAGGTATCACAGATGAAGGCCCTAGATGGGCTGCTCATTGATTTTGGAACTCAAACTTATAATTTTGGTCAAGAAGACCTTTTCACTAAAAAAACTGTTTTATTGGATATTATGACAGAGAAGGAAATGAGACGTTCGGGTCTTAAACTGGATATCCTGAGTGAGAGTGTATGTAGCAGACATAACAAGAGTAATTCATCCTTTACCTTCTCGTGCCAACTCTTCTTTCGTAGAGATGAGTTCTCCTCACATTTCAAAAATGCCCATTGTGACATCCAGTCGAGCCTTAATGGCTGGTTCCAGCAACGTTGCCCACTTTCCTACTTGGGCTGCACCTTCATGCAAAATCGGTTTCGTCCTGCGGGGGTGAAGTCACGGGTCATCTACAGCAAACAACTCAAGACGTTTGCAGTGAAGCCACTGATGGACTGTAGTTTGTATGAGGGAGTAAGACCCAACCTTTCAAGGAGCAATCGAGGAAAGAGCAAAGACTCCCTCTCCAACCTTCCACTTGAGGTCCTACAACACATCGCTGGGTTCTTGGACAGCTTCAGTCTCTGCCAGCTGTCTCAAGCCTCTTCCCTTATGAGAGATGTCTGTGCCTCGTTATTGCAAGAGAGGGGGATGGTCCATCTTCTCTGGGAGAAGAAGACTTACTCTCACGGCGGAAGTTCATGGAGGTGTCGAAAAAAGGTAAGGGTTTTTGAAGTAAAAACTGCAATATTATACACTCTGCTGAACTTATATAGCTATTGCATATACTGTATTTATCGGGCTATAACGCGCCCCGGCGTATCGAGCGCACCCCCGAACTTGAAGCAAAATTCCTGGAAAAAAAAATACTTACAGTTTGGATGCCCCTCGTCAGTGTCTTGCCCGTCGTCCATCGCGTCTATCGGCGGCCTTGTCCGGTCCGGCGTCCTTCTGCGGCCATCGTGGTGTCCTCCCCGCTCGATCCCTGCTTCCCGCGCTGTGTTCGAACCAAGCGCAGTACACTCGGGTATAGTCGGGCAGGCTTGGCTCCTCTCGCGTAAAGGACGTACAGGACGCACAGGACGTGACCGCGAGAGGAGCCAAGCCTGCCCGACTATACCCGAGTATACTGCGCTCGGTATATGTCGGCGCAGTGGTTCAAACACAGTGCGGCAAGCGGGTATCGGCGTATATCGCGCACCCACGATTTTGCCCTGATTTTCAGGGCAAAAAAGTGCGTGGTATACGCCGATAAATACGGTATGTATTAATTTGTATGTCCCTTTATTGCTAGACTAATCTATCAGAGTATGCTAGGCCTAATGATATAATGTTAGCTATGAAGACAGACGCATGTTACATTTATTTTCTTTAAAAATAGGAATGTCATATACTAATAACAGATATCTATAAAGTCTATAACAATAATATTAATAATAAAAGCTACTTATCCCCTACTCTAGGTAAACCTTGCAGGCTTAGCTCAGATGAAAAAGAGCTAGGCCTCTGTAGGCCTCTGTGGGCTGCATGGCTCAGGCCCAAATAGCAGTCAGAGCAAAGTCCCAGCAAGATGGCAGAGACACAGACTCATGGCAGGCTTTTCAGCGAAGAGAGAGAATTCTCTGCAACAATCCTTTTTACAAAACTCACTCATTCAAATTCCCCCCATTGCCAGTCCCATTTGCTTTGTACCAATCAGCTTTCACATGACAATTCTCCTTATATTACTGACAGTCCTGCCATACTTGGCCTCTGGGGACAGTATTGCAGTCCATGTGCCCTAGGCCATCTTTGTCATCAATCTATTTAAAGCTTCTAGCACACCAGGTGGGCTGGAGAAAAGCCCTGTTGCTATGCAGATTGTGTTCCAAGCTTTGAATGTCCTTACAACTTGGGGTCATCTGGCTGTATGAACTAGGAAGCGAAATTCCAGATTAACTCATGTTGCCTTCCAACAGCTTTGTTCGAGTGGTTATAGCATCAGATTGATAGGCAAAGGCTCATTTTGCCACTCCACCCTCTTTGCCCTGCCAATGCCTCTAACACTATGTGGGAATGGAGCGTCAGCTGCCTGCTGATGATGAGACTTAGTTGTTTGCTGCAGAGAGAAGAGAGTAGGAACCACAGTGGCTGGGCGCCCTAGGCAGCAGTGTGCCCTATGTGGCTGCCTAGTTTGCTTAGTGGTAGCACCGGCCCTGTCAATGATGGGGCACAATTCTTTTCATTGAGACCATTGATGGGGCACAATTCCTCCCAATGACCCCAGACTGGCCCCCCTAAAGTCTGAAGGACAGTAAACTGGCCCTCTGTTTAGAAAGTTTGGAGACCCCTGCAGTGGCGGCCGGTGCTCAAAATTTTTGGGGGGGTGCAAACAAACGAAAAAAAAAAACATCAATTGCAGCCTCACTGTGCCCATCAATTGTCGCTACTGTGCCATAAAACTGTCGCCACTGTGCCATAAAATTGTCGCCACTGCGCCATGCCATCAAACGCAGCCACTGTGCCATCAATTGTTGCCATTGTGCCCATCAATTGTCGCCACTGTGCCCATCAATTGTTGCCACTGTGCCATGCCATTATCGCCACTGTGCCCATCAATTGCCGCCTGTTTGCCCCTAAAATGCTGCCAAATTGCCCGTCCACCTGGCACTTACCTTTCTTGGTCAGCCATCCTCGGATCCTACTCCACGATCCCTCGATGTAGTCCCACCCTCGATGTCGCTTCAGCCAATCAGGTTACCGGTAACCAGATCCGGTGAACATGATTGGCTGAGATGCGTGTCAGTGTTAACCAAGGAACCCGGAATTAGTGGGTCCTAACATGTTAATAGAATGGAAGAACCTGTGTCTCATCCTTGGGAGATAAACTCCTCTATATGGGAGAACTGAAGGGATCCTTCCTATACACTGGTGGCCACTAATGTGAGGTAATGAAGAGGGGGAGGGGTGCTCCAGCCCAAGAAACCTGGTCAGAGTCTATACAAAATACAAAAACATACTTGGGGGGCACACCCTAAAAATGCTATACATCTAAGATGTTGCTGCTATAAGACCAAAGACAGTACAAAACAGATTATAGCGCACACTTGCAAATATGACATTTATCCTGTAAGGCTAGTTAAAAACACCTGAACATATTCAAGAATACGGGGGTTTGGTCACACTATATGGTCATATAGGCCCAGATTCACGTAGAATCGCGGCAGTGTAACGTATCGTAGATACGTTACACCGCCGCAAGTTTTCATCGCAAGTGCCTGATTCTCAAAGCACTTGCATGAAAACTTACGCTGGCGGCCTCCGGCGTAAGCCCGCGTAATTCAAAGGAGCGTGTGCCATTTAAATTAGGCGCGCTTCCGCGCCGGACCTACTGCGCATGCTCCGTTTTGAAATTCCTGCCGTGCTTTGCGCGAAGTGACGTCATTTTTTCGAACAGCAACGTGCGTAGCGTACTTTCGTATTCCCAGACATCTTACGCAAGGACAAAAAAATTTCACATTTCGACGCGGAAACGCCGGCCATACTTTATACAGCACATACGTGTGCTGTGTAAAGTTAGGGCAGCAAAAACGACGACTAACTTTGCGACGGGAAACTAGACTAGCAGCGACGTAGCGAACGCGAAAAACCGTTGTGGATCGCGGTAACTACTAATTTGCATACCCGACGCTGGTTTACGACGCAAACTCCCCCCAGCGGCGGCCGAGGTATTGCATCCTAAGATCCGACAGCGTAATTCAATTACACCTGTCGGATCTTAGGGCTAACTATGCGTAACTGATTCTATGAATCAGTCGCATAGTTAGGAAGACCCTAAAACAGAGATACGACGTTGTATCTCTTTTGTGAATCTAGGCCATAGTGCTTTGTCACAGTAAGTGGGCTTAGCACTATATGACCATATAGTGTGACCAAACCCCCGTATTTTTGAATAGGTTCAGGTGTTTTTAACTAGCCTTGCAGGATAAATGTCATTTTTGCAAGTGTGGGCTATAATCTGTTTTGTAGTGTTAACCAAGGAACGCACACCCTGTGTGAGGGCCGATTACAGCCCTCAGACACTTCCACAGCCAACCAGCTGCTGTTATTCAGATGCCTGGCTCTCGCCAGGGGGCCGGCCATTTGAATAGTGGGCGGCAGCGGCGACAATACATAGATTCATGCACTGCATGAATCTATGTATTGTTTTCAGTGGCGGGGCAGGAGCGAGAGGGGGCGGCGCTCCTGCGCCCTCTATGGACGCACCGCTACTGGACCCCTGTCTTAGTGCAGTGGGGTACTATTCAAAATGAATGGCACTGCAACACAGCAATGGATGTAATGTGTAACACACACATCACCGAAATACAGAAGTGTGAATCAAGCCTGAATCAAATGTAAAGTGGACTAATTTATTGCATACAACAGACCCTGAGGACTTCCCGGCAGTGGCGGCTGGTGCTTAAAATTTTTGGGGGGGCGCAAACGGAAAAAAAAACAATTGCAGCCTCACTGTGCCCATCAAATGCAGCCACTGTGCCATCAATTGTCACCACTGTGCCATGCCATCAAACGCAGCCACTGTGCCATCAAACGCAACCACTGTGCCTTCATACGCAGCCACTGTGCCATGCCATCAAACGCAGCCACTGTGCCATGCCATTAAACGCAGCCACTGTGCCATCAAACGCAACCACTGTGCCATGCCATCAAACGCAGCCACTGTGCCATCAATTGTCACCACTGTGCCATGCCGTCAAACGCAGCCACTGTGCCATCAATTTTCACTACTGTGCCATGCCATCAATCGCAGCCACTGTGCCATCAATTGTCACCACTGTGCCATGCCATCAAACGCAGCCACTGTGCCATCAATTGTCACCACTGTGCCATGCCATCAAACGCAGTCACTGTGCCATCAATTGTCACCACTATGCCATGCCATCAATTGTCACCACTGTGCCATCAATTGTCACCACTCTGCCCATCAATTGTCACCACTGTGCCCATCAATTGTCGCCACTGTGCCATCAATTGTTACCACTGTGCCCATCAATTGTAGACACTGTGCCCCGCAATTGTCGCCACTGTGCCCAGTAAAATGCTGCCACTGTGACCTGTATGTGCCATCAATTGTTACCACTGTGCCCAGCAATTGTAGCCACTGTGCCCAGTAAAATGCTGCCATTGTGACCTGTATGTGCCATCAATTGTTACCACTGTGCCATCAATTGTTACCACTGTGCCTATAAACTTGTTACCACTGTGCCCAGCAATTGTAGCCACTGTGCCCCGCAATTGTCACCACTGTGCCCAGTAAAATGCTGCCACTGTGACCTGTATGTGCCATCAATTGTTACCACTGTGCCCAGCAATTGTAGCCACTGTGCCCAGTAAAATGCTGCCACTGTGACCTGTAAAATGCCCCCCCCCCCCCCCCGCCTGGCACTTACCTTTCTGGGGTCAGCCGTGCTTCTACCGTCCCTCGATGTCCCTCGTCCCGCCCTCGATGACGCTTCAGCCGATCAGGTTACCGGTAACCAGAACCAGTGAACCTGATTGGCTGAGACGCCTGTCAGTCTTATCCAAGGAACGCACCGCCGGTACGTCCCGAGGATAAGCATTCAGGAAGCCAACTACAGCCTATCGGTACGCTGGCTCTGATAGGCACTTCCACACAGCCAACCAGCTGCCGTTATTCAGATGGCCGGCGCTCAGCATCCGGCCATCTGAAAAGTGGACGGCAGCGGCGAAAATACATAGATTCATGCAATGCATGACTCTATGTATTTCAGTGGCTGTGCGAGAGCCAGAGGGGGCGACGCTCCAGCGCCCCCTATGGACGAACCGCCACTGCTTCCCAGCTCTCCCAGTTGGGTGAATAAATGGAATTTGATGGGCTATTGAAAGAGTTGAATGAAAAGGCAAACTTGTTCTTCACTTTGGAACTGCTGCTTGTAAACGTATGTTGGAACTTACAGACGTAGGGTGTTGATCTGGTGGTGGTCCTAATATGACTTTTGGTAAGGCGTATAATGAAGGTTCTAGGGTTGTAGCTGACCTCCAAGCCCAATTCCTCACCTTTGCTCTCTGGTCTTCCTCCAGGTCTGGAACTTCAGCAGCCTCTTCTCTCCGGTCCATCGGTGGATCTTCGATGATATCTCTTCCATGTCTGAACACCTCAAGGCCTGTCCTTTCAATTCCCCGGAGAGAAGGAAAGAGCCATTCCAGCTGCCCAGCTTGTACGCCTCTCAGAAGGAGGAGGAGAAGAAGAACAGCCTTCTAAACCTTCGAACAAAGCTGTAGACGGGGGCTTCGTATGAAAACCATCACCGAGCTTCTGGATAAAGATTGTTTTTAGAGTTCAAAGCAAATTAACCACCACACATTTTTCTCCAGAGCTGACACTCATTAGGGTTTGATAAGCCCAGCAATGTGAGGACATTTATATAATTTGTGGAAAGGCTAGTCGTAGTACACTTTGTAACCAATATAGGTTCTGGAGAACTTGCATGTTCCAGGTTGCCCCAGCTTGGCATTACTCCAAAGGCCATAATGAAGGTATATAGAGCGTGCAGGGCCCTCTTTAATGCAGGGCAAAAGGGGCGGCTGCCCTGGGCCCTGTCATTGTTGTGGGGACTAAAAGCAGCTGCCTCATAATTGCCAACTATCCCAGTTTAAATTCCCTTGTCCCTTGAAGTTTTAGTCCTGTGCTGTGTCCTGATATCTCAGTGTGAAGTGCTGCTACTAATGCTGCCCAGCTCTGTTGTGTACCTGCAGACCCTGGGCCAGATTCACAGAAGAGATACGACGGCGTATCTCTTGATACGCCGTCGTATCTCTGAGATACGATTGTCGTATCTATGCGACTGATTCATAGAATCAGGATACGCATAGATAGCCCTAAGATCCGACAGGTGTAACTTGTGTTACACCGTCGGATCTTAGGCTGCAATTCTAGGCCGGCCGCTAGGTGGCGATTCCATTGCGGTCAGCGTAGAATATGCAAATGACTAGTTACGGCGATTGACGAACGTCCGCGATGCCCGTCGATCTAAATTTACGTCGTTTTCGTAGCGATACGCATCGTAAAGTTAAAGCTAAGCCCTAGGTGGTCTAGCCAATGTTAAGTATGGTCGTCGTTCCCGCGTTGAAATTTAAAATGTCACGTCGTTTGCGTAAGTCGTCCGTGAATGGCGCTGGGCGCCATTTACGTTAACGTCAAACCAATGACGTCCTTGCGACGTCATTTAGCGCAATGCCCGTCGGGTAATTTGACGGACGGAGCATGCGCAGTACGCTCGGCGCGGGAACGCGCCTAATTTAAATGGTGCCCGCCCCATTTGAATTAGGCGGGCTTGCGCCGAGCGGATTTACGCTACACCGCCGCAAGTTTACAGGTAAGTGCTTTGTGAATCAGGCACTTACGCTGTAGCGGCAGTGTAACGTAAATGGGATACGTTGCACCGCCGCTGCGTAACGTAAATCTACCTGAATCTGGCCCCCTGTGTTTACATGTAAATAGCGGCGGCATTCATATGTAAGTAGCTGAGGTTGGCGGCATTCATATGTAAATAAAGGCGGCATTCATATGTATATCATGCCCCCCTGCAGTGAAGAGATGATGTGCTGTTACCTCTAGCAACCAATCAGTGAGCAGTATTACTGTACAGTAATCTCTAGCAACCAATCAACAAGAAGAAATCATGTGCTGTAACCTCTAGCAACCAATCAGTGAGCAGTATTACTGTACAGTAATCTCTAGCAACCAATCAACAAGAAGAAATCATGTGCTGTAACCTCTAGCAACCAATCAGTGAGCTGTAATGTGTGCTGTAACCTCTAGAAACCAGTCAGTAAGTGGTAATGATATGCTGTAACCTCTGGCAACCAATCGCAATCATTGCCTGATCTGATACAGTAAACTGATTTTAAGTCTAGCTGATATTTATTGTATGTCTCAGAGCAGGTGGAGAGCAAAATTGCATGGGGGGGGGGGGGGGGGCCCCAAAAAAAATTTTTTTGCCCAGGGTCCAATCAACATTAAAGACGACCCTGAGAGCGTGGTACAGTAGTAAAAGTCTGAATGAAAAATGAATTATTCACCTTAAGTTTTTACTTTAGGACATATCAGATCTGGGTGCGTTTTTCTGAAAAGGTTTAAGAAATTATTATATATCAGAGAATGTATTCAGGAAGTTCATATAATAAAGTCATATTTATCATGGAGCTGGTCACAGTGTGGTGGTTACGGAGTATACATATATTTTTGGGGTAAATATTAACTTAAAAGATTCCGATATTATAGTATTTGGTAGACATGTGCACTCCCGAAAAATTCGTTCATTTTCGTTTCATTCGTTTTTTTGCTTTTTACGGAAATTCTGAAAATTCGAAAAATTTTAAAACTCAGAAATGCAGAAATTCGAAGATTCGGAAATTCAGAAATTCGAAAATTCGTAATTGGACAATTCGAAAAAAAAAAATAGATTTTCGAGTTTCAAATTTTTGAATTTTCAAACTCAGAATTTTCCAATCTCCGATTTTCGAATTTCTGATTTTTCAAATTCCCGATTTTCGAATTTTGTATTTTTGAATTTCCGATTTTCCGAATTTTAGAATTTTCGGATTTTCAAAATTTTTAAAATCGGAAAATTCGGAAATTCGAAAATTTGAGTTTAAACTCTCCGGGATCCACCAAATACTAGACATGTGCAATTTGTTTAGTTCCAAATTCATTTTTTAACGAATTTTGTTAAACAAGTTTTCATCGCAAGTGCCTGATTCACCAAGCACTTGCGATGAAAACTACGCCGGCGGCCTCCGGCGCAAGGCGGGCCAATTCAAATGGGCGTGTGCCATTTAAATTAGGCGTGCTCCCGCGCAGGACCTACTGCGCATGCTGAGTTTCGCAATTCCCGTCGTGCTTTGCGCGCCGTGACATCATTTTTTCGAACGGCGACGCGCGTAGCGTACTTCCGTATTCCCGGACGTGTTACGCAAACGACAATACATTTTAATTTCGACGCGGGAACGACGGCCATACTTTATACAGCAACACGATTGCTGTGTAAAGTTAGGACAGGTCAAATAACGACTAAAATTGCGACGGGAAACTTGCCTACGGACGTAGTGAACGCGAAAATCCGTCGTGGATCGCCGTAACTGCTAATTTGCATACCCGACGCTGGAATACGACGCAAACTCCCCCCAGCGGCGGCCGCGGTACTGCATCCTAAGATCCCACAGTGTAAAACAATTACACCTGTCGGATCTAAGGGATATCTATGCGTGACTGATTCTATGAATCAGTCGCATAGATAGAAACAGAGATACGACGGCGTATCAGGAGAAACGCCGTCGTATCTCCACTGTGAATCTGGCCCATAGTTTACAAAACTATATCTACACCGCTGTCATTTTGCTTGTGGGCATTGTGAAGCCCACAAGCACTTACTTCCTGGAAGTCTTGGATGGGGAGTGATAATTGGGTAGCGCACTGCATCCTGGGAAATGATGACACACATTTCCCAGGAGCATTAGAGGGAGATGATGTCAGGATCCTAGGTGATTCCAAAGGCAGATTTCGTGGGACCGCATAGCAACAGGCATTTCCAGATGAGTAAAACATAATTTTTTCCTTTTTTTCTTTTTTAGGTCTAATGAGCACAATAATGAAAAAAAAATGTGGGATGTAAACTCCACTTTAAGAGTTACCCGCCATCAATTGCCCCACCCAACCCCTACCATGCCCCGCCCCTAAATCCCCCCCCTAAACACTCCCTCATAAATTATCTCAAGAAATGACCCTGTTAAATGTTTTATTGCAGAATTCAGTTACAAAAATAAATATTAACAACAACAATTTTATCAATGCCCATTAATGCAGCCTATCAGTAACCATCAGTGCAGCCCCATCACTGCAGCATATTAGTACCCATCAGTGCAGCATATCAGTGCAGTCTCATCAGGGCCCATCAGTACAGCTTCATCAGTGCCCATGAGTGCAGCTTCATCAGTGCAGCCTCATCAGTGCCCATCAATGCGGCCTCATCAGTGCCCATCTGTGCAGCCTCATCAGTGTACAGTAGTGCTACACTAATACGCTAGCTAATTGTACCTACATCCTATAATATTTCATATAATACAGAACATTGGATGGAGGCACATAGGGCTTTCATGGTAAAAAATATAATACAAGTGCATAAGAAGAAACAAAAAACACAACATTTTTGGTCCATAAAAAGGGCCCAGTAGATTGTAACAACATATATAGAACAATAAACGCGGTATCTCCCACAATGAGGGGGGACCTTAAACAACGAGTTACAATTTTATACTCTACGGGCCAGATTCACGTAGAACTGCCGCGGCGTAACGTATCCTAGATACGTTACACCGCCGCAAGTTTTCATCGCAAGTGCCTGATTCACAGAGCACTTGCGATGAAAACTACGCCGGCGGCCTCCGGCGCAAGGCGGGCCAATTCAAATGGGCGTGTGCCATTTAAATTAGGCGCGCTCCCGCGCCGGACCTACCGCGCATGCTCCTTTTTCTAACTCCCGCCGTGCTTTGCGCGCCGTGACGTCATTTTTTGAACGGCGACGCGCGTAGCGTAATTCCGTATTCCCGGACGGCTTACGCAAACGACCTTCATTTTTTAATTTCGACGCGGGAACGACGGCCATACTTTATACAGTAATACGATTGCTGCGTAAAGTTAGGGCAGGTAAAATAACGACTAACTTTGCGACGGGAAACTAGACTAGCGGCGACGTAGCGAACGCGAAAATCCGTCGGGGATCGTCGTAACTCCTAATTTGCATACCCGACGCTGGTTTACGACGCGAACTCCCCCCAGCGGCGGCCGCGGTATTGCATCTTAAGATCCGACAGTGTAAAACAATTACACCTGTCGGATCTTAGGGATATCTATGCCTAACTGATTCTATGAATCACCCGCATAGATACTCTGAGAGATACTACGGAGTATCTCCACTGTGAATCTGGCCCTACATGTTTCGCAGGGTATCCGCTTCTTCAGGAGTTGTATCCATGAGATATATAATCTACAAAAGGAATATGCGTAAAGGGAAACCAAATAATACACAGAGACACAAGTTCAAAACATACTTCTGATCATATATACATTTGGAAAAAGCATGAATATATATATATTAAAGGTTGCTTGAAAGTCAACCATAAATAGTGAGCGGGCCCTTGACAATTCCCAAACAGCACACTGCCAACAAACCATATAAACGTCATATGTATATGGTTTGTTGGCAGTGAACTGTTTGGGAATTGTCAAGGGCCTGCTCACTATTTATGGTTGACTTTCAAGCAACCTTTAAAATTATATTTTTATAGATACCGTATTTATCGGCGTATACTGCTCACTTTTTTCCCCTTAAAATCAGGGGAAAATCGTGGGTGCGCGATATACGCCGATCCTCCTCAGAGACAGCCGATCCTCGCTGTCTCTGAGCGCCGCCGACAAAGACCGAGCCGAGCCGAGAGGAGCCGAACACACCGGAAATCAGGCTCTGCACAGCTCGACCTAGGCGCCAAATTCAACGCTGCAACCCCGGCAGACGGACGCGGCGGACACCGACAAGGCTGGACGGACCAGCAGACGGACGTGACAGACACCGACAAGGCTGGACGGACCGGCAGACGGACGTGACGGACACCGACAAGGCTGGACGGACCGGCAGACGGATGCGACAGACACCGACAAGGCTGGACAGACCAGCAGATGGACGCGACAGACACCGACAAGGCTGGACGGACCGGCAGACGGACGCGACAGACACCGACAAGGCTGGACGGACCGGCAGACGGACGCGACGGACACCGACAAGGCTGGACGGACCAGCAGACGGACGTGACGGACACCGACAAGGCTGGACGGACCAGCAGACGGACGTGACGGACACCGACAAGGCTGGACGGACCAGCAGATGGACGCGACAGACACCGACAAGGCTGGACGGACCAGCAGATGGACGCGACAGACACCGACAAGGCTGGACGGACCAGCAGACGGACGTGACGGACACCGACAAGGCTGGACGGACCCCACGCAAGGCCGCAGACGGACGCCGGACAAGGCCGCCGATGGACGCCGGGCAAGACAGCAGACGGACAACGACAAGGCTGGACGGACCCCGCGCAAAGGCCGCAGATGGACGCCGACAGCAGACGGACACCGCCAAGGCTGAGCCATCCAAAAAGAAATTTTTTCCCTAAACTTCCCTTCTCAGGTTGGGGTGCACACTATGTGCAGGCGCGCGGTATATGCCGATAAATACGGTATATTCATGCTTTTTCTACACTTATATATGATCAGAAGTATGTTTTGAACTTGCGTCTCTGTGTATTATTTTGTTTACCTTTTCGCATATTCCTTTGTAGATTATATCCCTCATGAATACAACTCCTGAAGAAGCGCATACCCCGCGAAACATGTAGAGCAGGGGTCTTCAAACTTTGGAAACAAGGGGCCAGTTTACCGTCCTTCGGACTTAAGGGGGGCCAGACTGTGGCCATTGGGAGTAGAAAAGGTCCCAACGTCAGTGGGAATAAACAATGTCCCATCTTTGGTATTAGTGGGAGGAGTAACGTCTCATTTTTTGTGTCAGTGGGAGGAATTTCACACCATCATTTGTTTCATGGGCCCCATTGTTGGTATCATTGGGATAAATTGTACCCCCAAATTTGGTGTTATTGGGAAGAGTTGTGCCCCATCGTTGGTGTCATTGGAGAGAATTCTGCCCTTTCATTGGGGTCTGTGGGGGGGGGGGATTATGCCCCATTGTTGGTATCGGTGGATGAAAATAGTGCCCCAAGGGCCGGATTAAAGCAAGCAAAGGGCCACATTTGGCCCCAGTGCCACAGTTTGAAGACCACTGATGTAGAGTATAAGATTAGAACCCGTTGTTTGAGGTCCCCCCTCATTGTGGGAGATACCCCATTTATTGTTTAATCTGCATTAGAGGAAGATATATGTTGTTACAATCTGCTGGGCCCTTTTTCTGAACCAACAAATTTAGTGTTTTTTGTTTCTTCTTCTGCCCTTGTATTATTTTTTGTTTCTTTTCCCAATTTTTGTTTGGGCATTTTAAATATTCTGATGTTATAAACAATTGGAATTTTAAACAGAGTTTTGTGTAAGTTCATACCGTAACATGAAAGTCCTAAGTGTTCTGTTTTATATGTAGCCTCATCAATGCCCATCAATGCAGCATATCAGTCCCCATCAGTGCAGCCTACCAGTGCCCATCAATGCAGCCTATCAGTCCCCATCAGCGCAGCCTACCAGTGCCCATCAATGCAGCCTATCAGTCCCCATCAGCGCAGCCTATCGGTCCCCATCAGCACAGCCTACCAGTGCCCATCAGCACAGCCTATGAGTCCCTATCAGCACAGCCTGCCAGTGCCCATCAATGCAGCCTATCAGTCCCCATCAGCGCAGCCTATCGGTCCCCATCAGCACAGCCTACCAGTGCCGATCAGCACAGCCTATCAGTCCCAATCAGCACAACCTACTAGTGCCCATCAATGCAGCCTATCAGTCCCCATCAGCACAGCCTACCAGTGCCCATCAGCGCAGCCTACCAGTGCCCATCAGCGCAGCCTTAATGGGAACCGATTCTTCCTTAAGCGTTTGGCCAGGAAACTGTGAGGAAGGCAGAGGAGAGGAAGAGGAGAGTCGGCCGCATTACACAAAGAGGGGAACTCTACTGTCAAACAAAGTCCCACCTCAATGCAGCCTACCAGTGCCCATCAGCACAGCCTACCAGTGCCTATCAATGCAGCCTACCAGTGCCCATCAGCGCAGCCTACCAGTGCCCAATAGTGCAGCCTACCAGTGCCCAATAGTGCAGCCTACCAGTGCCCATCAGTGCAGTCTTAATGGGAGCCGATTCTCCCCTAAGCGATCGGCCAAGAAACTGTGGGGGAGGCAGAGGAGAGGAAGAGGAGAGCCGGCCGCATCACGCAGAGAGGGGAACTCCCCTGTCAAACAAAGTCCCACCTCCTGGACCGGCTCCTATGATAGACGTCACACTACTTCAGTTTCCCGGCATTGGACCAATGTGCGGTCTATCATAGAAGCCGGTCCAGGAGGCAGGACTTTGTTTGACAAAGGAGTTCCCCTCTCTGTGTGACGTGGCCTGGCGCTGAACTTCCATTAACGGCAATAACCACCCTCAGGACCCATACCACCCATAGGTCCTGAACACTTCCTTTGAGGTATCTTCCTTCCCCCGCAAAGACCAACACCCACCACTGCCACGACATCTTGCACACCACCTCTCGGAAGAGACAAAGGACAAAAACACACCCTACAAACGAGTCCCAACACCCAACATATATATCTAAGGGAGGGTGGGTGGGAACTTTTACCCGCGCTGTGTTACAGAGGGAGGGGCCGATACCTTTTAACAAGTCCTGTCCCCTCCCACTCTGCTTTCCACCCAATGGGGTGGATTCAGGAAGCAATTACGCCTGCGGATCCATAGATACGCAGCGTAATTGCTAAGTAGCGCCGGCGTATCGACTTTCTGTATTCAGAAAGCTCGATACGCCGACTGTAGCCTAAGATACCACTGGCATAAGGCTCTTATGCCGTCGTATCTTAGGCTGCATTCTGCCGCTGGCCGCTAGGTGGCGTTCCTGTAGTTGTCAGCGTAGAGTATGCAAATTGCATACTCACGCCGATTCACAAACGTACGCACGCCCGGCGGTCGTGTTTTACGTCGTTTGCGTTCGTCGCTTTCGTCGTAAGGCTGCTCCTGCTATTAGGAGGCGCAGCCAATGGCAAGTATACATGTCGTTCCCGCGTTGCGATTTTCGAAATTTACGTTGTTTGCGTAAGTGAATCGTGAATGGCGCTGGACGCCATTTACGTTCACGTCGAAGCAAATGACGTCCTTGCGACGTCACTTACCGCAATGCACGTCGGGAAATTTTCCCGACGGAGCATGCGCAGTACGTTTGGCGCGGGAACGCGCCTAATTTAAATGATCCACGCCCCCTACGGGATCATTTAAATTACGCGCGCTTACGCTGGCCCCTTTTACGAAACGCCGCTGCAAATTACGGAGCAAATGCTTCGTGAATGAAGCGTAGCTCAAGTAATTTACGGAGGCGTAGCGTAAAAACGGTACGCTGCGCCTCCGTAGCAGTGCGTGCCCCTACCTGAATCTACCCCAATGACTACAGCCTACTAGCTCCATATCCCCAGTTAACTCCGTCATGTCTGCCCTCCGCCTATGGCATTCTTTATTTTGCTCCGGGCCTTTCTTTATAGCAAGATCTCATGTCTAAGCTACCGTATTTTCCGGCATATAAGACGACCTTTTGCATGTAAAAAATTGCCTCAAAACTCGGGGGTCGTCTTATACGCCGGTACCTGTCTGTCAGACGCCGGGCGGCCATTATTCAAAAGCCGCGCCTCCTTCTCAGGCTATTCCGTGATAGGCGGAACACTCATTTTCCCAGCAGAGCCTCTGTTCAGTGTTCCGCCTATCACGGGTGCCTTCTCATCCTCGGCCTCGGACGAGAGGACATCTGTGATAGGCAGAACACTGAACAGAGGCTCTGCTGGGAAACTTGGTGTTCCGCCTATCATGGAATAGCCTGAGGAGGAGGCGCGGCTTTTGAATAATGGACGCCCACAGTCTGACATACAGTGAGGTCGGCAATGGCAAAGTGAGGCATGTATAATGGCACAGTGAGTCATGTATAATGGCACAATGAGGTAGGCAATGGCACCGTGAGGCATGTAATGTAATGTAATGACACAGTGAGGCATGTAATGTAATGACACAGTGAGGCATGTAATGTAATGACACAGTGAGGCATGTAATGTAATGACACAGTGAGGCATGTAATGTAATGACACAGTGAGGCATGTAATGTAATGACACAGTGAGGCATGTAATGTAATGACACAGTGAGGCATGTAATGTAATGGCACAGTGAGGCATGTAATGTAATGTAATGACACAGTGAGGCATGTAATGTAATGACACAGTGAGGCATGTAATGTAATGACAAAGTGAGGCATGTAATGTAATGGCACAGTGAGGCATGTAATGTAATGTAATGGCACAGTGAGGCATGTAATGTAATGTAATGGCACAGTGAGGCATGTAATGTAATGTAATGGCACAGTGAGGCATGTAATGTAATGACACAGTGAGGCCAGTGGCATCTTAAGAGCATTATAGGCCCCCGGGCAATACAGTGCATTGGGGCCCTGTCTACACAATCGTGCACGAGAATTTACTGACAAAAATCATGAAATTTACTGGCAGAACCACATATTTTTTACTGACGCTGCAAAAAAAGTACCTAAAATTACAGTTTTACAAATTGACATGAAGGTTGGGTTACTATAACCCAGCCTTCTCAGAGTTTCCTCTTACATCAGATTCTGCAGGATTCCCCCTTACAGTGAAAGGGAACTCTTATGTAAAGGGGAACGCTGCAGATCATGATGTAAGGGGGAACTCTGATGTGGAGGGGGGACTCTGGTGACCAGAGACTACCTTATATCAGAGTTCACTGCTTTCTCTTTACATCAGGGTCCTTGCACTGTAAGGGGGGATCCTGCAGATGTAAAGGGGAACACCAGGAACTCTGATGTGTGGGGCACTCTGGTGACCAGAGACCACCTTCCGTAGAGTAAATACACTAAGGTAAGGGGGGGTCACTAATATTTTTGTATTCACTCCCCCCTTACATCAGCAACCACCCATCCCTTAGACTGGCCTGGCGGCGCTATCACTGACCTCCTCTCAGGTGCAACATGCACGGCTCAGTCAGATGGCTCCAGCTTGGCTGCTCTGGTTTTATCCTACTGTCTCCTCATGTCTGACTTCTCCCGTGACCACCATCCCGGAGGCGCTCCTACTCTTGACTCCTCTTCCTCAGAGACTGTAGACACAATACAGTTATACAGTTCTGACCCGCTGCTCTCCATCATTGTTTACTGGGGTTGCTGGGCAGCCGATGGGGGCCCCCCAGGCAAGTGGGGCCCCCGGGAAACTACCCAGCGTGCCCAATGGAAAAGACAGCCCTGAGTGAGGCATGTAATATAATGTAATGGCACAGTGAGGCATGTAATGTAATGACACAGTGAGGCATTTAATGTAATGACACAGTGAGGAATGTAATGTAATGTAATGGCACAGTGAGGCATGTAATGTAATGACACAGTGAGGCATGTAATGTAATGGCACAGTGAGGCATGCAATGTAATGGCACAGTGAGGCATGTAATATAATGTAATGGCACAGTGAGGCATGTAATGTAATGACACAGTGAGGCATGTAATGTAATGTAATGTAATGGCACAGTGAGGCATGTAATGTAATGTAATGGCACAGTGAGGCATGTAATGTAATGACAAAGTGAGGCATGTAATGTAATGACACAGTGAGGCATGTAATTTAATGTAATGGCACAGTGAGGCATGTAATGTAATGACAAAGTGAGGCATGTAATGACACAGTGAGGCATGTAATGTAATGTAATGGCACAGTGAGGCATGCAATGTAATGTAATGGCACAGTGAGGAATGTAATGTAATGGCACAGTGAGGCATGTAATGAAATGTAATGGCACAGTGAGGCATGTAATGTGTGAAGAAAATAGACTTTATTCTGTATTTTCTCATAGGTTCGTTTTTTTTTTAAGAACCCCTGGACCGATCTGGGTGAAATTTGGATATGTGGGTCCCCCAGATCGGGGCTATCAGGGGATATGTAATTGTATGGATACCTTGTGTGGAAAGGGGTGTTCCAACTTTTGGGGAAATTGTGTGCTCTCTGCCTGGAGATAATCAGTTTATTCCTTAACTGATCTCAATATCTCCCAGGCAGAGAGAGGGCGGGTGTACTATAAAAGCTTGCTGTGGTAATGTCGTCTGCTACTGTCATGTAAATGAACCTTAGTCTGGCTCTCAAGAACCTTTCATGGTGTGATGCTAATTGACACTGTATTGTGTGAATTTCTATTGATGATAAATGTGTATTGATTAGCAAGTGAGAAGAGCTTATCTCGGAGTCACCTTGTCTGGGTAAATGATTAGTAATTAGCTCATGTAGATTGTCTCGGAGACAGAATGTCTCTCTCCTAAAAGATGTGTATTGGAGGCTCGTTAGTACCCATTGTATGATGTTGTGGGTGGAGTGTGTCATTGTCCATCTGATTACTGCAAGTATTCTTTTTGGTGTATATATAAGAGCCTGCCTTCTCAATAAAGATTGTCCTATGCCTGGTACACCCCTTCATGAAGTCTTGGCTCATGTTTGGGGAATATTCTAACCATTGGGAAGAATCATCCTGGAAACTGCATTCATCTCCACTATCCCTCTACCTCCTATGGTAGCCATAATCACTTATGCTCGGCGATTGAGGGATGGAAAGAAGGCTGCAGTACCATAACCACTGCAGGTCTTAACGTAATGTAATGGCACAGTGAGATTTGAAAAAAGCTGAAAAAAGCCTGTTCCTGTCAGCGGTTGTTCCTGTCAGCGGTTGTTCCTGTCAGCGGTTGTTCCTGTCAGCGGTTGTTCTGGCTACCCCTCAGCTTCCAGACAGACTAGTAGGAAGGGGGTCGTCTTATATGGGGAGTATATCCCAAAACCAACATTTTAGCTGGAAAACTAGGGGGTCGTCTTATACGCCAAATGTGGCTCATAGATACAAACCTGAGTTGGCCTAAAAGTACCTCTGCACTGTATAGTCCACCCCTCATCTATGAGTAGTGACAGTGCAACGTAAAGTAGAGTAAAGAATGAAACTTGTATCCGGGATGTATAGATGCCTCACAAACATCACTTTAAACGGAGTGGGATCCATTCTGTTTGCTGCACTGGAATCCGTTCTCTCTGGTGGCTTTGGATCCGTTCTCTCCGGTGGCTTTGGATCCGTTCTCTCCGGTGGCTTTGGATCCATTCTCTCCGGTGGCTTTGGATCCGTTCTCTCCGGTGGCTTTGGATCCGTTCTCTCCCTTGGCTTTGGATGCGTTCTCTCTGGTGGCTTTGGATGCGTTCTCTCTGGTGGCTTTGGATCCGTTCTCTCCGGTGGCTTTGGATCCGTTCTCTCTGGTGGCCTTGGATCCGTTCTCTCCCTTGGCTTTGGATCCGTTCTCTCCAGTGGCTTTGGATCCGTTCTCTCCCGTGGCTTTGGATCCGTTCTCTCTGGCGGCTTTGGATCCGTGCTCTCCGGTGGCTTTGGATCCGTTCTCTCCGGTGGCTTCGGATCCGTTCTGGATGGGTTGCCCGTGACCATTCACCGTGACACCTAGAGGTTCATGTTCAGGGATCTCAGGGCTTTGATGATCTTGGCTCTTCTTTTTACGATAGCGCTGAAAATATAAAGCAAATCAGATGTCTTACTCAGGATATCCCTACTCTTCCATCGCAAGGACAATTTATAGGAGCTGTCTCATCCGTCAAAGAATTTTGATTTTGTTCATCCAGTTCTAGGATTTACACAGCTCTGTCCCACAGGGGACAGGATAGGGGACCTGATTTTTCTCAGATGTGGAATCACTTTCACTGGGGTAGATTCAGAGAGCAATTACGCCGGCGTATCCATAGATACGCCGCGTAATTGCTAAGTTGCGCCGGCGTATCTACTTTCTGTATTCAGAAAGCTAGATACGCCGACTTTAGCCTAAGGCCCCATACACACGATAGAATCCATCCGCTGAAAAATCCCAGCGAATGGGTTTCAGCGGATAGATCCTATGGTGTGTACACTCCAGCGGATCTGTTTCCGCGGATATATCTCCCCTGGGATGCATTTCCAGCAGATAAATATTTGAAGACATGTCTTCAAATCTATCCCCTGGAATCCATCCCAACGAATGGATCCGCTGGTCTGTATAGACTCACCGGATCATTCCGTCCAAAGGGATCCCCCGCATGCGTCGTAATGATTCGACGCATGTGTGGAATTCCTTATATGACTGCGTCGCGCACGTCGCCGCGTCATCATCGCGGCAACGGCGCGACACGTCATCGCCAGAGGATTTTGGCGCGGATTTTGATTCGATGGTGAGTACACTCCATCGCATCAAAATCCGCGCAAATCCTCGAGAGGATTTATCCGTGGAAACGGTCCGCTGGACCGTATCCGCGGATAAATCCTCCCGTGTGTACGGGGCCTAAGATACGACTGGCATAAGTCTCTTACGCCGTCGTATCTTAGGGTGCATTCTGCCGCTGGCCGCTAGGTGGCGCTTCCGTAGTTGTCAGCGCACAGTATGCAAATTACATACTTACGCCGATTCACAAACATACGTGCGCCCGGAGGTAGTTTTTTACGTCGTTTGCGTAAGTCGTTTTCATCGTAACGTTGCTCCTGCTATTAGGAGGCGCAGCCAATGTTAAGTATGGACGTCATTCCCGCGTCGCGATTTGAAAATTTTACGTCTATTGCGTAAGTCGTCCGTGAATGGCGCTGGACGCCATTTACGTTCACGTCGAAACCAATGACGTCATTTACTGCAATGCACGTCGGGAAATTTTAGGGACGGCACATGCGCAGTACGTTCGGCGGCGGGAACGCGCCTAATTTAAATGATCCACGCCCCCTACGGGATCATTTGAATTACAAGCGCTTACGCCGGCCCCTTTTACGCTACGCCGCCGCAACTTTACAGGCAAGTGCTTTGTGAATCAAGCACTTGCCCGTAAAACTTGCGGCGGCGTACCGTAAATGTCATATACGTTACGCCGCCGCAGTTTTGCGCGCCCCTACCTGAATCCACCCCACTGACAACAAGTCTTCTTCCCACCTCAACCCCGTGAATGGAGAATAAGCACGCGGATGAGCTCACCTCGCCGTCACCGCTCTCATCCATTCAGCATGTAAGCAGAGGGTTAATTCCTGTCTTTTAGAACCCCCACTCCTGGGAGTGGTGGGGGGGGGGGGGTGAGCCTCCTCTTTATATATTTTTCCCTGCAGGGAAGGAGAGCGGGGTCTTATGGGAATATAGTGCTGAATCCAGCAGCATGTGATCGACGTAAGGAATCTAGAGCTTCACCCTGGGGTAGGTCCTCCAAGGGTCCATAAAGACATGGATGAGCGAGTTTGGGGTGGAGGAACATGACTGGTCTGCGCAGAGTCCTGACCCCAACCCGATAGAACATGAGAATAGGCCTTCTCATCCACAAATGCTCTTTGGGAAGAATGTTCAAACATTCCCATAGACACACTCCTAAACCTTTTGGAAACCCCTCCCAGAAGAGTTGAAGCTGTTATAATTATATAAAGTATATAAAGGCAGTCCCAATACTTTTGACAATATAGGGCTGGATTTAGATACATTGGAGTATCTTTATTATAGGGGATAGATTTAAAATAGGGGATAGATTTATGGATTTTTTTTTAAATATCTTTTTTTATTTGTAATGTCGGCGATCTGCGATTTTTATCGTGACTGCGACATTATGGTGGACACATCGGACACTTTTGACGCCGTTTTGGGACCATTGTCATTTATACAGCGATCAATGGTATAAAAATGCACTGATTACTGTGTAAATGACACTGGCAGGGAAGGGGTTAAACACTAGGAGGCGATCAAGGGGTTAAGTGTGTCCTAGGGAGTGATTCTAAGGCCCCTTTCACACTGGGGCGGGAGGCGCAGTGGCGGTACAGTGCCGCTAAAAATAGCTGGGCTATACCGTTGGAATTGCCGCGGGATTCAGCCGCTAGCGGTGCGGTATTAACCCCTGCTAGCGGCCGATAAAGGGTTAATACCGCCCGCAATGCGCCTCTGCAGAGGCGCATTGCGGGCGGTATTACCGCGGTTTCCCATTGTTTTAAATGAGAAGGAGCGGTATACACACCGCTCCTCTCACCGCTCCAAAGATGCTGCTTGCAGGAGATTTTTTTCTCTCCCTCTGGCTTTCACATTGAGAATGCTGGGCAGGAGTTTTTCAGGCGGTATTTAGGCGCTATTTTTAGCGCGGTACCGCCTGAAAAACTCCTCAGTGTCAAAGGGGCCTTACTGTGGGGGGGGGGGGGGGTGGGCTACCAGTGACATGCGATTGCCGCTCCCGATGACATGGAGCAGTAGATCCCGGTCGCGTCCCTACGCAAAACAGGGAAAATGCCTTGTTTACTTAGGCATCTCCCCGTTCTACAGCTCTGTGTCACGATCGCGGGACACCGGCGGACATCGAGTTCGCGGGACCCGTGGGCGCGGTCGAGGAGTATGCGGCGGGCATGCCCACTAAGCTTAGGACGTACCTGTACGCCCATTTGCGCCGCCGTGCCATTGTGCCGACGTACATCGTCGTGCACTGGTTCGGCAAGCGGTTAAATCAAGTCCCATTGACTTCAATGTAAAAACTCCCCCTAGTGACGTCAATGCAAAAATCGCGTCCCATTGACTTCAATGCAAAAACACCAGCCACATTAACTAAATTACATTTTATTTTATTGAGGTTTTCGGCCAACTGCATCCTGAATTTTCAGTTTCAGCACCTGAATTTTAATTTCGGTGCGCCACTATCTTCCGCTAAATGGGCTCCTGGTGCCAAAAAGGTTGGGGGACCTCTGAATTAGAGAAAGCTTTGAACTTATTGATAAAACTTTCCCCTATTTTGTAAACGCTATAAGAGCCCTTTCACACGGGCGGATCAGTAATGATCCACTCCGCGTGTCCGCTTTGCTCAGTGGGGATCCTCCGTAAAATCCCCGCTGAGCCGGCGGCTGACAGGGCGGTCCCCGCACACTGTGCAGGGACCGCCCTGTCTTTCCTCCGCTCTCCCCTACGGGGGGGATCGGATGACCACGGACCGTATGTCCGTGTTCATCCGATCCGATCCGCCAGACGGAAGAAAAATAGGATTTTCTTCCGTCCAAAAAAGCGGAGCTTTGCGGAGGCGGGTGATTAAGGGTGTCAGCGGATGATTATCCGCTGACACCCGTAATCACCCACCTCCGCAAAGCTCCGCGATCACATAGGGACCAATGTATGTCCCGTTTTCATCCGCAAACGGATGGATGAAAATGCGGACATATACGGTCCGCACATGTGAAAAAGGGGCCTAACTGTTGCGCAAACCAATCAATAAACGCTTATTGAGATTTTTTTACCAAAAATATGTATAGCTAGATTCAGGTACATGGCCGCAACTTTGCGGCGGCGTAGCTTAAGGCATTTAAGTTACGCCGCCGTAAGTTAGCGAGGCAAGTACATGATTCACAATGTACTTGCCTGCTAAGTTACGGCGGCGTAGCCTAAAGCGGGCGGGCGTAAGGGCGCCTAATTCAAATGTGTGTAAGGGGGCGTGTTTTATGTTAATGGGGCTTGACCTTACGTTTTTGACGTTTTTTTTTTAACTGCGCATGCGACGGGCGCCTACATTTCCCAGTGTGCATTGCGGCCAAGTACGCCGCACGGGCCTATTGATTTCGACGTGGACGTAAACGACGTAAATCCCTATTCACGGACGACTTACGCAAATTACGTAAAAATTTCGAATTTCGAAGCGGGAACGGCGGCAATACTTTAACATTACTATTCCATCTATTAGATGGAATAACTTTAGGCCTGATAATGGCTTACGGAAACGGCGTAAATGTCCTGCGGCGGCCGGGCGTACGTTCGTGAATCGGCGTATCTACTGATTTGCATATTCTATGCCGACTGCAATGGAAGCGCCACCTAACGGCCAGCCTCAATATTGCACCCTAAGATAGGACGGCGCAAGCCATCGTATCTTAGATATGTTTAAGCGTATCTCTGTTTGAGAATACACTTAAACATAAGTCGGCGTAGATTCTGAGTTAGGTCGGCTTATCTGTAGATAAGCCGGCCTAACTCTTTCTGAATCTAGCTAGTAGAGTAGAATACGTATCGGCTTAAACTGAGGAAAAAACATTTTTTTTATATCTTTTTTGGGGGGATATTTATTATAGCAAAAAGTAAAAAAATATTGCATTTTTTCAAAATTGTTGCTCTATTTTTGTTTATAGCGCAAAAAAATAAAAACCGCAGAGGTGATCACGAACCACCAAAAGAAAGCTCTATTTGTGGGGAAAAAAGGACGTAAATTTAGTTTTGGGAGCCACGTCGCACAATTGTCAGTTAAAGTGACGCAAAAAGTGGCCTGGTCTTTGGCCAGCCAAATGTTCCGGGGCTAAAGTTGTTAAAATCTGCTACAGGCGTGAGCGAGAGCTCATGTTGAAAATTTTGCCTAAGGCGTCACAAAACCTCATCTAATACACGCTTCTGTTTCCAGCAATAGGCCCCATCTATAGGCTGACACCACAGTAATTGTATAGAAGAGATGGAAAGATTACACACCTGATAGACAAGGTAAGTCATCACCCCAACACAGATCACAGCGGCAAGGATAGGTACTCTTGATCTTCCAGTTAATGGATCAGTCTCTGTCAAAACAAATAAATACAATTAGCTAGATTCAGAAAGAGTTAGGCCGGCGTATCAGTAGATACGCCGACCTAACTCGGAATCTGCGCCGTCCTAAGTTTAAGTGTATTCTCAAACAGAGCTACACTTAAACCTATCTAAGATACGACGGCTTGCGCCGTCCTATCTTAGGGTGCAATATTTAGGCTGGCCGCTAGGTGGCGCTTCCATTGAGTTTGGCGTAGAATATGTAAATCACTAGATACGCCTATTCACGAACGTACGTGCGCCCGTCGCAGTAAAGATACGCCGTTTCCGTAAGAGATACGCCGCCTAAAGATAAAGATGCCCCCTAGTAGGCGTAGTCAATGTTAAGTATGGCCGTCGTTCCCGCGTCAAAATTTTAAAAATTTTACGTCGTTTGCGTAAGTCGTCCGTGAATAGGGCTGGATGTAATTTACGTCCACGTCGAAACCAATACGTCCTTGCGGCGTACTTTGCCGCAATGCACACTGGGATATGTACACGGACGGCGCATGCGCCGTTCGTAAAAAACGTCAATCATGTCGGGTCACAGTTAATCTACATAAAACACGCCCCCCCACATCCTCATTTGAATTTGGCGCGCTTACGCCAGCCTATTCACGCTACGCCGCCGTAACTTAGCAGGCAAGTACTTTGTGAATACAGGGCCAAATCCTCAAAAAAGCTGCCTAACTTAACTTTCAGCAGTTAAGTTACACTGACTTAAAATTTCTACCTAAGTGCCTGATCCACAAAGCACTTACCTAGAAATTACACGCCGTGTAACTTAAGTGCCTCCGTCGCAAGGCGGTCCTCCTCTCCGGGGGGTCCTCCTCTCCAGAAGACCGCGCCGGCTGCCTGCTAGTAATTGAGCTAACACACGAAGATAGCAGGCAGCCAGCGCTGAAGAAGAAGGCACCGGACAGCTGCAGAAGAACCGGGGTGCGCCGAGTCAACAGCGGAGAGCGGCGAAGATAGAAGAAGACCCCCGGAGAGCGGAGAAGACCCCCCCCCCCGGAGAGCGGAAGAAGAAACCCCCCCCGGAGAGCGGAGAAGACCCCCGGAGAGCGGAAGAAGAACCCCCCCCCCCCGGAGAGTGGAAGAAGACCCCCGGAGAGTGGAAGAAGACCCCCGGAGAGTGGAAGAAGAAGCCCCCCCTGGTAATAGAGCTAATAAAGAAGACAGGGGGGGCTTCCGGAGCAGACTAATAATTTTTTTTAAAAACCCTTGTGTTGTGTGTTTAATAACTTTTACTTTTTGCCTCCAGGTGAATGGGTAGGGGTACGATGTACCCCATATCCATTCACTTAGGGTGGGGGGCCGGTATCTGGGGGCCCCCTTATTAAAGGGGACTCCCAGATTCCGATAAGCCCCCGCCCGCAGACCCCGACAACCAACGGCAAGGGTTGTCGGGAAGAGGTCCTGTCCTCATCAACATGGGGACAGGGTGCTCTGGGGTGGGGGGGCCCGCAGTGCGCCCCCCTGCCCCAGAGCACCCAACCCCCCCATGTTGAGGGCATGCGGCCTGGCACGGCTCAGGAGGGGGGGGGGCGCTCGCTCGTCCCCACTCCCTTTCCTGACCGGCCGGGTAGCGTGCTTTGGATACGGGTCTGGTATGGATTGTAGGGGGACCCCCTACGTCGAATTTTCGGCGTAGGGGGGTCTCCTTACAACCCATACCAGACCTAAGGGCCCGGTATGCTCCTGGGGGGGAACCCATGCCGGTTTTGATTTTACAAATTGCCGTGGAGTTCTCCCTCAGGAATGCATACCAAATGCCGTCGCTTGAATGTGCTTTTACAAGGTGTTACTAACTTTACACTTTGTAAAAGCAGCCCTAGTTTTACACTTGCAAACTAAAACTTACGGCGAAAAAACGAAGCTGAAAACATTTGTGGATCGCCCTAAGTGCTAATTTGCATACCAGAAGCGGCATTTCGACTCGAAATGCCCCCAGCGGCGGATGCGGTACTGCATCCTAAGATCCGGCAGTGTAATTCAATTACACATACCGGATCTTCTGCCTAACTTTGGAAAACTGCTTCTGTGGATCAGTTCCATAGTTAGGACCAGAGATACGACGGAGTAACAGCAGTTACTCCGTCGTATCTCTTTTGAGGATTTGGCCCACAGTACTTGCCTAGCTAACTTACGGCGGCGTAGTGTAAATACGATACGCTACGCCATATAGCTAAATGTATAGAAGACATCTGTATGAAGGATTACACATATATACAATGTATCAGTACGTGACCATGCAATATAAAGCATGTCTCTGCATAAATAATATATAAACTTTACACTGACCTGTAATATCCCTGATTGAAGGCAGAATAGAGAAAGAGAGACAACATGACACAATGTTACCAGTTGGTGTCACAATCACGGAAAAGCGTCTATTTTAAATTTGTTGGACAACTGTGACAAGGATTCACCCAAACATCACAAATTTTGACTGTATTTTGTTTGATTCAGTGATTTCCCCATAATCATCGGTGCCATCTAGTGACCATAATGTTGTATTTTTCCTGAAATAGCTAAAATTTGGGAAAAATACCACATCATGGCCACTAGAGGGCTCCGACAATCATTAGAAATCACTCTATTAACCGCGTGCTGTCCAGCGCACAACGATATACGCGGTCGTGCGACGTGGATCCCAAACAAAATTGGCGTCCTTTTTTTCCCATAAATAGAGCTTTATTTTGGTGGTATTTGATCACCTCTGGGGTTTTTCTTTTTTGCGCTACAAACAAAACGAAGAGCGACAATTATGAAAAAAAAAAGTAATATTTTTTCCGTTTTGCTATCATAAATATCCCCAAAAAAATGTATAAATAAATAATTATTTTCCTCAGTTTAGGCCGATACGTATTCTTCTACATATTTTTGGCAAAAAAAAACACGCAATAAGCGTATATTGATTGGTTTGCGCAAAAGTTATAGCGTCTACAAAATAGGGAATAGATTTATGGCATTTTTTTTTTTTTTTTTTTTTTTTTATTAGTAATGGCGGCGATCTGCAATTTTTATTGTGACTGCGACATTATGGCGGACACTCGACACTTTTGACACTATTTTGGGACCATTGTCATTTAAACGGCGATCAGTGCTATAAGAATGCACTGATTATTGTGTAAATGACACTAGGGGGAGATCAAGGGGTTAAGTGTGTCCTAGGGAGTGATTCTAACCATGTGGGGACTGGGCTAGAACTGACATCACAGCGATCACTGCTCCTGATGACAGGGAGCAGTAGATCAGTGTCATGTCACTAGGCAGAACAGGGAAATGCCTTGGCCCGGATTCAGAGAGAATTTACGCCGGCGTAGGATACGCCGCGTAAATTCAAATCTGCGCCGGCGTATCTTCTTTCTGTATTCAGAAAGCAAGATACGCCGACATTAGCCTAAGATACGACTGGCATAATCTCTTACGCCGTCGTATCTTAGGGTGCATTCTCACGCTGGCCACTAGGTGGCGCTCCCGTCATTTTCGGCGTAGAGTATGCAAATTACCTAGTTACGCCAATTCACAAACGTACGTGCGCCCGGCGGTAGTTTTTTACGTCGTTTGCGTAAGGCTTTTTCGGCATAATGTTGCTCCTGCTATTAGGTGGCACAGCCAATGTTAAGTATGGACGTCGTTCCCGCTTCGAAATTTGAATGTTTTGCGTCGTTTGCGTAAGTCGTTTGCGAATAGGGCTGGACGTCATTTACGTTCACGTCGAAACCAATGACGTCCTTGCGACGTCATTTGAAGCAATGCACACTGGGATATGTACACGGACGGCGCATGCGCCATTCGTAAATCACGTCAATCACGTCAGGTCATCACATATTAGCATAAAACACGCCCCCCCTTCCACATTTGAATTACGGGGGCTTACGCCGGCCCCATTTACGCTACGCCGCCGCAACTTACGGAGCAAGTGCTTTGTGAATACTGCACTTGCTCCTGTAAGTTGCGTCGGCGTAGCATAAATACAATACGCTGCGCCGCCGTAACATAAAGCGCAGCTACCTGAATCTACCCCCTTGTTTACATAGGCATCTCCCCGTTCTGCAGCTTTGTGACACGATCGCGGGACACCGGCGGTCATCGAGTCCGCAGGACCCATGGTCACGGAGTACGCAGCAGAGCGCGCATGCCCACTAAGCCGCGATTTAAAGGGGGACGTACCTGTACGGCCATTTGCACAGTCGTGCCATTGTGCCGACGTATATTGTTGTGTGCTGTTCGGCAAGCGGTTAAATTGTGGGCTAGTGGGCGTGCTTGCGCCACGTGAGCATGCCCACGGGCTCAATATCCGCCGGTGGCCCGTGATCGTGACAGAGAGGCAGAACGGGGGGGTGCCTATGTAAACAAGGCATTTCCCTGTTCTGCCTAGCAACAAGACAGGAATCTACTGCTTACTCTATACAGATCAGATTATCCCCCCGGAATTGCCCCTCTTACCTCCAATATCCAGCCGGTATTCCCGGATCTCCTCACTGACCGGGTTTGTGATCCTGACCCGGAATCTCCTCTCGGCGTCGTCTCTCTGCACACCGCGGATAATCAGAGTCCTATTGTCATCTATCAGCCGGTATCTTTCAGGGAGAGGCTCCCCGTCCACCTCCCAGGTCACAGCGCTCTCTTCTCCAGAGAACTGGACACTCACCGCCGTCTCCTCACACAGCCGGCTGAAGTTACTGGAGATGTTGGAGATGAGAACCGGATCTGGAATAATTGCAAGAATTAGAATACAGTGGAACCTCGGATTACGAGCATAATCGGTTCCAAGAGAATGCTTGTAATCCAAAGCACTTGCATATCAAAGAGAGTTTCCCCATAGAAGTCAATGGAAACTAAAATAATTAGTTCCGCATTGACTTCTATGGCATGCAATACCACATGTGGCCAGAGGTGGGAGGGTGCCGGAAAGAGCCTCGGAAATACTCGGGGACAGCTTGGCTGAACTTGGAAACCCTCGAAAAGCCTCGGGAATGGAGGAATGGAGTATTTGAGAATTTCTGAACGGCTCCAAACAGCTCCGATCGGCTGCGGCGCCCCCTCTGGCCAAATGCTCGTCGAGTCTGGATTTTAAAAAAAATGCTCGTATTGCGAAATGCTTATTAACCGCGTTACTCGCAATCCGAGGTTTCACTGTAGATATACAATTCTGATAATATTAATAGAAAATAATATTAAAATAATAGAAAACAAAAAAAAAAATTGAATAGAAACAAGGTAATACAATAAAATAGAATATAACCTTCTTCCAAAATTCTAATTTTAAATAGAATAAAACCAGCTATTCTTCACAATGAATTGGGATCGATATGATATGTTCTAGTCGAAGTCCGAATCAAATGGAAAAATTCAAATACAGTCAAAAACGGATAAAAGCAAAAAAATGAATTTCATTATGAATGCAATGAAGTGAAATTAGTAACATAACGAATCGATTTGAAATGAAATTTAACTAAACTATTATTATTTTTTGTTCTGCACATGTCTACTTCTATCTCAAGCTCTGCATTACTAATGCCAGAACAATGAGGAAAAATATGACATTGTGTAGTAGTCAGTACTATTCCAACTTAGAATAGATATACAGGGGCAGATCCTCAAAGAAATTACGCGGCGTATCTCTTGATACGCCGCGTAATTTCGAATTTTGCGCGTCGTATCTTTGTTTTGGTATCCACAAAACAAGATACGACGGCATCTGGGTTAGATCCGACAGGCGTACGTCTTCGTACGCCGTCGGATCTTAGATGCAATTTTTCGGCGTCCGCTAGGTGGCGTTCACGTCGTAATCTGCGTCGAGTATGCAAATTAGCTATTTCCGACGATCCCCGAACGTACGACCGGCCGTCGCATTTTTTTTTACGTTGTTTCCGTTTGTTTTTTTCCGGCGTATAATAAAAGCTGCTATACGGTGGCGTACTCAATGTTAAGTATGGCCGTCGTTCCCGCGTCTAATTTTACATTTTTTACGTTGTTTGCGTAAGTCGTCCGTGAATGGGGCTGGACCCCATTTACGTTCACGTTGAAAACAATGATGTCCTTGCGACGTCATTTGGAGCAATGCCCCCTGGCAGTTTTTACGGACGGCGCATGCGCAGTTCGTTCGGCGCGGGGACGCGCTTCATTTAAATGAAACACGCCCCATACCCGCTCAATTTGAATTCCGCCGCGAGAGATACACTACGCCGCCGTAACTTACGGCGCGAATTCGTTGAGGATTCAAACCAAAGCCAGGTAAGTTACAGCGGCGTAGTGTATCTTATATCTGCGCCGGGTGCAGTGTATGTATGTGGATCTGCCCCACAGTGCCTTGAAAAGTACTCCTCCTCCTCCCCCTCTTTATACCCAATGGAGATGAACAGAAGAAGACATGTTTGTACACATGGGCATGCGCACAAGGTGTGCCTGGGCACACCCAAATCACCCTGTGCTGGGCAGATTCCCCCTGCTGCTTGGCTGTAGAGAAAGGGACAGGGGAATCTCTGTCCTCAGTCCCTTTTTCTGTCTCAAAGTGAGTCATCAGGGGTTCTACATCAGTAAGATCCCTGATATTTCATCCAAGCCCCCCAATGGGGTTCCTAAAAAAAAAAAAAGTTGTAAAAAAAACATAAATAAAAAAGTTGTAGAATTTTTTTTTTGGAAAAAATAATAAAATTATAAGAAAGTAATAACAAAATATATAAAATAAACTACTGACACCAACCTCTGTCCTACTAAAACCGTCCACTGCTCTACCGACACTGTCCATTGTCCTACTGCTATAATTTATATATATACCGTATATACTCGAGTATAAGCTGACCCGAATATAAGCCGAGGCACCTAATTTTACCACAAAAAACTGGGAAAACGTATTGACTCAAGTATAAGCCTAGGGTGTCCATGTGCATGCCTCACTGTGCCCATGCCTCACTGTGCCCATGCCTCACTGTGCCCATGCCTCACTGTGCCCATGCCTCACTGTGCCCAGGCCTCACTGTGCCCATGATTAGACTGACATTTAACAATCGGTTCTCCCCAGTCGTAGATCCCCCAGACAGGTACTGGGTCCCCAAACTCTGGGAGATCAGGCGCAAAAAGGTGACTCGAGTATAAGCCGAGGGGGGCATTTTCAGCACAAAGAAATGTGCTGAAAAACTTGGCTTATACTCGAGTTTATACGGTGTATGTATATATATATATATATATAGCCGGATTCACAAAGACTTACGCCGACGTATCTTTATATACGCCGCGTAAGTCGATGGATGCGCCGTCGTATCTATGCGCCTTATTCTTGTAATGAGATACGCCTGAATTCTGGCTCCATCCGACCGACGTAAGTCTCCTACGCCGTCGTATCTTTGGCGCATATTTACGCTGGCCGCTAGGGGCGCTTCCATTGATTTACGTGTCGAATATGTAAATGACCTAGATACGCCGATTCACGAACGTACTTGCGCCCATCGCAGTAAGCTACGCCGTTTACGTAAGGCGTACGTCCGGCGTAAAGATAAACCACCAAATAGCTGGTCTAAGTCATGTTAGGGTATGGACGTCGGAACTGCCGTCGTATTTTACGTCGTTTACGTAAGTCGTACGTGAATGGGGCTGGGCGTAGGTTACGTTCACGTCGTTGCCATTGAGCTGTCGTATCTTAGGGCGTAAATTCTACGTGATTCTGAGCATGCGCCGTTCGTTCGGCGCTTCATTTACATGGGGTCACGATTCATTTTATTACAACACGCCCACTACCAGCCTACTTTGAATTATGCGGGCTTACACCGGCCCATTTACGCTACGCCGCCGTAACTTAGGGAGCAAGTGCTTTGTGAATACTGGTCTTGCCTCTCTATGTTACGTCGGCGTAGCGCAAATGAGATGCGGTACGCCGGCCAAAAGATGCGCCCTCTACGTGAATCTGGGCCATAGGGTTTTTTCCTCAGAAAATAAGTGCAGGAACTCAACCATGACCCCTTAAAACCCCCTTGACCCCCACACACACCCTTCAAACAGCATCAAATACTGGGTGTGGTCATAGTTCACTAACAGTGGGAGGGCCTTAAAGGGGCATTAAATACCAGCAGTGCATTATGTGCAGAGTTCGGGGGGGTGCTGCATACAGAGTGCAGTGTTCAGCCTTCTTCCACAGCTGTTTAGCTCTGCATCCCCCATCCACATCTCACCTTCACCCCTCTTCCCAGCCGAATCTGAGACCTCCCCCCAAACTGTAAATGGCTCCGCCTTTCACACTCGCAGGGAGATTATCCAGTGGGGGTGTCGACATCTGCACTGCACCCCAGGCACCCACATCTCCCTTGTCCCCATCTTGTACTCAGTGGGAGCCACTCAGGAGACCAGATTTGTGGAAGCTGCTGACAGACAAGCTATCACTTGTGTAGCGCCCCTTTACTTTCAGAAAGGACGCTATGTTAAATTTAGTGGGAGAATGAGAGAGTTATGTTGCTCTCATTCTTGATTTTGTCAAATTTGGCTGTTGCCAAATCTGGATGTTTCTGAGGGTCAGTCTGCGTTTCAGGGATGCAGTTTCATCTCTGGGTGGCAGATGGCGCCAGAGAGGTCCAGGCGGAGCCGCTTCTTACCAGCAGCCAATTGGAGGAGTTTTCCCTCACGGGGCATGCTGGGGAGGGGTATTTGTGGCGGAGGCCGTTGTTTTGGGTCCTTCGCGGGTTCCTGGTTCCGGGTGCGGCACCCACCTTTAGGGTGTGCGCACATCACGGGCCCCACCAATATGGCCCACCTGGCCTGGGGTCGCGTGCCACACGGAGTTCCTGACTCTGGGCCCTTCCGGCCTGGAGCAACTAATGCTATTAAGGGGCCTCAGTGACTTGCTGGGTCCCCACTTCTACTGAGGAGATCCCAGGCTGTATGCCGTTTGGTGGGGGATCGGCTTGAGGAGAACCCAGAGGCAGGTTATCCAAAGGGGCTTGAACGAACCATCGGGGATCTGGTGACCGGACATTGACAGGTACACTTGTACTGTCAACCGGTGACCCTGATGTGATTTACTGGGAGGATTCGCTCTAGTGTTCAATTTAATCTTGCCCTAGGCCTGTGGCAGAGCCCCAAACATTTACTTAGAGCCAAGTCGGTGGCAGAGACTTGTTCCTCCCAGAAGCTTTAAGTGACGCTCTGGCTGCCAGGCCTGTGAGAGAGGTCTGTCCAGGGGCATTTCACCCACTCCGGCGGGAGTGGCGAGGTACTGTTACAGCTACTAGAAGGCAGTACTGCTTTCTCCATCCAAAGCCTAATACTGCAAAGTTACTCTAATTTCATCAGCCTGTCCTGTCTATCTTGAGATGATGTGTTGGTCGTGTTGGACCAAGAAATAAAGCATTCAGAAAACCTTAACTACAGATTGGACATTCGATTACTGCTCTACTCACTGCCTTCACCCCTAGACAACACATAGAGGTAACTTAATACGCCGATCCAAAACCAATCAGCGGCTCCTGAGGGGGTAGCGCTACACTTGTAAACACAGAAGCCAGACTTCTGTGTTTACGAGTGATGGTGCTGAGCACGGAGCAGAGGGTATGAGCCAGAGGTGGTGGAACTGAGTTCCACCAAGTTCCAGCTGAAAAAAAGCCCTGTGTATATACATATATATATATATATATATATATGTATGTATATATATACTCATGTGTTGAAACTTTGGGGTGCAGAACCGAATAAAATAGGCTGCGCACACCTATAATTGCACACCTGGGGCCAGATTCACGTAGGAGGGCGTATCTTTGTGCGGGCGTAGCGTATCCTAGATATGCTACGCCGCCGTAACTTAGAGAGGCGAGTACCGTATTCACAAAGAACTTGCGCCCTAAGTTACGGCGGCGTAGCGTAAATGGGCCGACGTAAGCCTGCCTAATTCAAACTAGGCTGGTAGGTGGCGTGTTGTATGGAAATGAATCGTGACCCCACGTAAATGACGTGCTTAACGAACGGCGCATGCGCACGCATGCTCAGTATCACGTCAAATTTTCTCCCAAAGTTACGCTGGCTCAATGTTTAGTCGACGTGAACGTTACCTACGCCCATCCCCATTCACGGACGACTTACGCAAACGACGTAAAATACGACGCTGCTCCGGCGTTTCCAACATGACTTACCCCTGCTTTATGAGGGGTAAAGTTACGCAGGTCAGACGCCTTACGTAAACAGCGTATTTTAATACGCCGGGCGCAAGTACGTTTGTGAATCGGCGTATCTAGCTCATTTGCATATTCGACGTGGAAATCAATGGAAGCGCCACCTAGCGGCCAGCGTAAATATGCACCTAAGATACGATGGCGTAAGAGACTTACGTCAGTCGTATCTTAGACAAATTCTGGCGTATCTGATTCTTTGAATCAGGCGCCGAGATACGACGCCTCACATTCAGACTTACGACGGCGTATCTGGACATACGCCGTCGTAAGTCCTTTGTGAATCTGGGCCCAGGTGTGATAACCATGGCTTCTTCTATAGATACCACAACATGGGTAAGTATGGCCAACCTATGAGAGAAAATGAGTAATTTGCAGGAATATGAGGAAACAGATTTATTAACTTATTAGGCTGAACGTTCAGCAGTCTATTTGGACACTTCCATGATTAGGGCAGGTGTGCACTACGTGGGCTTAAACTGCAGTGTTGAGTATGAACGGTCAGATGATGAACATTCAAGGCTGATCATTATGATGTGCCTGGAGTTGCTCAGCTACAGCAGATAAACTATAGAGGTTACTGCCTAGATTACCTAGTACAGAGATGTGTGTGGAGCTCAGTTGGCGCAGTTGATGCCAACCATTGTGTGGGTTATACCAGACAATGTATTCACAGGAATCTTCCTTCCTGAGGTCTCTCATCTTCCAGCACCCGCTGCTCGTGTTCAGCTGAAATCGGGGCTCCGGGTGACCTTCGACCTTCAGGCTGTCACAGTGGACCTCCGCGAGATTCATTTGACAGGGTGGGAAGAGCTGAAGAACACCGGACCTCTGAGGACACTTCATGTCACAAACACCAAAGTCTGACCCTGTCTTCACATACACCGTATCTGGAAAGGCAGACCGGACCCCGACCATCCATAGGAGACCTGGGGGAGAAGAAAAAATATATTCTTATACTGCAGTGTGTCGGAGAGCATATCCCTCAGTAGGGGGGGGGTTCCTTTCAATGGTAACTATATCACTAGAAGACAGCAGTCTCTGGGAAGTACCACATCACCTGGGAGGGCTAATGGACACATCTGGAGAGATCAGAGAGCAGGAGTGCCCCAGATGGTCAATACAGCTCACATTTCACCAACCAAATACCTAAAAAGGTAAGTAGTCCACATGTTTCTTTACAGGGTGGTTCTGGTTGTCCCATAAACATGTATATACACCCCAATATCCAATGTACCCCCAAAACCATCACTACAGAGTCATGGATCCCTATATATATATATATATATATATATATATATACCCAGGCAGGGCTCAGTTCCACCACCTCTGGCTCAGGCCCTCTTCCTGTTCACCTCTATGGTTTTGTAAGGGCTGGGCTCAGCCCTTCCTTCTCTGAGCTAGCCGCTCAGTAGGGATGAGCCAAACACCCCCCCCCCCCCCCCCCGGTTCGGTTCGCACAAGAACATGAGAACAGGCAAAAAATTTGTTGGAACACACGAACACTGTTAAAGTCTATGGGACACGAACATGAAAAATCATAATTGCTAATTTTAAAGGTTAATATGCAAGTTGTTGTCATAAAATGTGTTTGGTGACCCGGGTCCAGCCCCAGGGGACATGTATCAATGCAAAAAAAGTTTTAAAAACTGCAGTTTTTTCGGGAGCAGTGATTTTAATAATGCTTAAAGTGAAACATTAAAAAGTTAAATATTCCTTTAGATTTCGTACCTGGGGGGTGTCTGTAGTATGCCTGTAAAGTGGCGCATTTTTCCCGTGTTTAGAAATGTCCCTGCACAAAATGACATTTCTAAAGGAAAAAAAGTAATTTAAAACTGAATTGTCGGTCCCAGCAAAACAGATCAAAGTCATTGAAAAAAACGGCAATACAGATCAAAGTCATTGAGAAAAACGGCACCAAAAAAAAGCATGGGGGACCCCCCAAATTCTATATCAGTCCCTTCAGGCTTGGTAAGGTTTTTTAGGAGAAACCTGCACCAAAATTTTAAAAAAATGTGTGGGGTTCCCCCCAAAAATCCATACCAGACCCTTATCCGAGCACGCAACCTGGCAGGCCGCAGGAAAAGAGGGGGGGGCGAGAGAGCGGCCCCCCTCCTGAACCGTACCAGGCCACATGCCCTTAACATGGGGAGGACGTCCCCATGTTGATTGGGACAAGGTCCTCATCCCCACAACCCTTGCCCAGTGGGTGTGGGGATCTGTGGGCGGGGGGCTTATCGAAATCTGGAAGCCCCCTTTAACAAAGGGGACCCCCAGATTCTGCCCCCCCATGTGAATTGGTAATGGGGTACATTGGACCCCTACCATTTCAGAAAGAAAGTGTAAAAAAACACACAGACACAGTTGTGATAAGTCCTTTATTAAAAATAAAATATAAAAAAAAATTCCAGCGATGCAATACAGTCTGTCCAGCGTTGTTCTCTATATCCCACGGTGATCCGATGTCCAGCGATGCTGCAGTCTCCACTCCACACGTCACGGGTCGGGGTCACCCGCCGACGTAATTACGAAAGCAAATATCCCCAGGATAAGAATTGAGGGACTTTTAAGGCAACACAAGTAAGGAGTAATATAAACAATGTGATTAATTAATAAATATAATTTAATGAAAAATATAAATATAAAAATGTGTGAGGTATAATTAACACCGGCGATATGATTGTCATAAAAACAACAATATACAATAATGAGCTGGTATTTGTAGTCAGTAATCCACCCAAAAGGTGCCTGGCCTTGTTGATGGTCCCTTCATCAGGGGTATTCCAGATGGACTAACCATAGCATATTCTACAATGGAAAAAACTAAAAGATACATACATAATAGAAACCATATAGAAGAGAAATTGCATACACATATATATTCCAACAAAGGAGATACATATATATACACCACAAAAAACAAACAACAACAATGTAACAATAGCACAATAAAACAATCAAACAGTAAAATGTTCACCATGAGCGGGGGCAGTAAGGGGGGGGGGGCATCGTTGAGGACAAGACTAAGGATAACTACCTACCGACTCAAAAATGAGAAGCCACACGTGTCTCCAAATGTTGTGTCAGCACCATGTAGTATGACAGTGAAAGAAGATACTTTGAAGTTGCCATGAAGGAAATAGCTAACAAACCACTCGGATGTACAGTTCTTTAAGTGGTGGTCTTTCGTTTTATGTGGTCAGAGCAAATATGCACAATGTCTAAAGGAAAACAAATTATATATATATATATATATATATATATATATTATGTTGTGCTTTTTTAAGGTCATATTTACCCGCATAGTAATTTACTTTGAATTCTTTTATAACGAAGATGTTTTTAAATACAAGACAATCTATATGACATAGTCTGTAATATGAAACTTATTCACGGAGACGTATGATCATACAAAATAGCTAATTTATTGGTAGACAAATTCTGAATATTTACATGAAATTAAAATACCAGTTGCGTTACAGTAACGACATGAAAATCAATAAAATACCCCCAAAATGGGCATGCAATACCTTTGATTTGTGTCATGGTAAGTTCCCAAGATAACTTTATGTAAATGACAATGAAACAAAAGCGTCTATTTCATATGCCCAATCGTTACTATACTGCAGGTAAGTAAATGATTAACATGTGAAATATATTGGACGTTTGTTTTGTCAATAAAATTGGAACTATGTAAAAATAAAAATATAATAAAATTGTATTCTTTAAGGAAAAATTACCAGTTATTGATGAGAACAAACCATAACTACGCGATATTCAATACTCCAATATTTCTAGGGAACAACAATAGATTTCAGAATAAAAATGACATAGTTACCACTTCCAAGAATGGCTATTTCCTACTGGCAAATCGTTGCAGTCTTCATGCATAGTGCAAGCGTGCCCCCTTTTCTGAAGTGGTCTTCTCTCATCCTCCCATTGAGCTTTTTCTTAAGATTAGATTTCCTCCTTCACCTCCTCTCTATCTCATGGGTTTCCCATTTTTATATTGATTAAAACAATAGGACTATAAAGATTATACTCAGTTCTGCCCATCTGACAACTGTCCTCAACTCATAGGCCTGTGGCACATATGGGCGTTCCTGTCAAGACGTGTTTGGTTTCTATTGGCTGACAGCTTAATAATTTACTTGTTCTCTGGGCTTGGAGAACCTTGAGTAATATTACTTCCAGCCACTAGGTGTCTCACCTTTATTGTGAGATCATCCATACGTTGGATTTTTTTTTTTTTTGGGTAAACTATCGACAGATATCTATCTATCTATCTATCTATCTATCTATCTATATATATATATATATATATATATACATCTATGTATATCCATACACATCTACATACGACTCTGGTATCTTTATATTTCATAAAATACAATTAGTATACCTTTGCATCGATATAATATGTTCCTATATAAACGCTTTTTCCCAAAACAGTCTTCTCATTCAATGCATAGGTTACATCTCTCAATCAAATGCAAAATAATTATTAATGTGGATACATGAATTATTTTGATATGTGTTTGATGGATACGTGTTACAGTTAATTCATATTTTTTTATAATCACAATGTGATATCTTTCATAATGTTGATTAGCTTATTTAACCACTTCCCGCCCGGCCTATAGCCGATTTACGTCCGGGAAGTGGTTTTGAAATCCTGACTGGACGTCCATGGACGTCCTGCAGGATTTCATGCCGCGCGGCGATCGGTGATGCGGGGTGTCAGTCTGACACCCTGCATCTCCGATCTCGGTAAAGAGCCTCCGGCGGAGGCTCTTTACCACGTGATCAGCCGTGTCCAATCACGGCTGATCACAATGTAAACAGGAAGAGCCGTTGATGGCTCTTCCTCACTCGCGTCTGACAGACGCGAGTAGAGGAGAGCCGATCGGCGGCTCTCCTGACAGGGGGGGTTCGCGCTGATTATTTATCAGCGCAGCCCCCCCTCGCATCGCCACACTGGACCACCAGGGAAGTCCACCCTGGACCACCAGGGAAGGGCAAAAAAAAAAAAAAAAGTCTTGGAAAAAAAAAAGCTTTAAAAAAAAAAAAGATGCCAATCAGTGCCCACAAATGGGCACTGACTGGCAACATGGGTAGATCAGTGCTGCCCCACAGTGTCCATCAGTGTCACCCCACAGTGTCCATCAGTGTCACCCCACAGTGTCCATCAGTGCCACCCCACAGTGCCCATCCATGCCCAGTGCCCACCTATCAGTGCCCCTCTTTGCCACCCATAAGTATCCATCAGTGCCACCCATAAGTGCCGCCCATGAGTGCCCATCTGTGCCGCCTATGAGTGCCCAGTGCCGCCCATGAGTGCCCATCAGTGCCGCCCATGAGTGCCCATCAGTGCCGCCCATGAGTGCCCATCAGTGCCGCCTATGTGTGCCCATCAGTGCCGCCTATGTGTGCCCATCAGTGCCGCATACCAGCGCCGCCAATCAGTGCCACCTCATCTGTGCCTGTCAGTACTACCTCATCAGTCCATCAGTGTTGCCATATCAGTGCCCGTAATTGAAAGAGAAAACTTACTTATTTACAAAAAAATTAACAGAAAAAAATAAAAACGTACTTTTTTTTCAAAATTTTCACTATTTTTTTAGTTGTTGCGCAAAAAAAAAAAATCGCAGAGGTGATCAAATACCACCAAAAGAAAGCTCTATTTGTGGGTAAAAAAGGACGCCAATTTTGTTTGGGAACCACGTCGCACGACCGCGCAATTGTCATTCAAAGTGCGACAGCGCTAGAAGCTGAAAATTGGCTTGGGCGGGAAGGTGCGTAAGTGCCCGGTATGGAAGTGGTTAAAGCACTTCTATTTATAAAACAAATTTCGCATATAATTCTTTCTTCGAACAATGTTCTACATTAACGGAATATCTCCCTTGGTCCTAAGATGTCATTGATAATCTACACATTACCTCTCTTTTATTTCATATCAACATATATTCTTTGACTACCCTGTGTACTTATACATTGGTTTGTGAATTTTGGACATTAAACTGTCTCTTAATTAAGACAGGATACTATAACCAGCTGTGTAAACAATCTATTTTCAGGGACCTTTGCTGGCTCATAATCCATTGTTTTTAAGACAGCTAAAGTCAACGTTTCTTGTCCATGAAAAGCTCCTCCACAATGGCCATAGCTATTCACTTGAAGCCAGTTTAAACATTTTGTTTGGTGAGAAAGCCATTTCATTGTTCTGTGAGGAGAGCTTCCATTGTTCAGACTTTCATCCACGCTTGTAAAAGTCATATAGTGCTAAGTCAATTGTTGGTGACCTGGATGCTGGGCAAATATGGTTTAGCTTCTTAAAAGATCTAATTTCAATGTTTTATCTCAAATTTGAGGCTTAATGGACTTCCCATATTTTTGTCGGAAAAAATATTGAATATCATTTTTATCGTCGCCAAAACTCACGACAATATGTAGCGCTACCCCCGGAGGAGCTGCTGGTTTGTTTTGGGTGGCACATTTACCTCGTGGCTCTTCCGAATTCCTAGGGGTGAATGGTGCTTATAGCAGAAGTAACGGAATGTCCACAACAGGTGTCTTTTGCTGTGCTCTTTATTACCCAGCCGGGTAAAAACAATAAAACTTGTGGTGAAAAGTAGAGTTGAAGGAAGAAAGGAGAATAGCAAATTCAGGCGTAGCAATAGGGCAGTGATGGCGAACCTTTTTGAGCCCGAGTGCCCAAACCGCGACACAAAACCAATTTAATTTTTTCAAAGTGCCAACATGGAATAAATCTACCAGCGGCTCTGTACAGGAGGATAGGACTGATCATCCCTTTGAATGAGCCCTAAGGGACCAACAACCTTACCATTGTGTCCAGATAAAAAACCTTTGTGCTTTTTCAAAGGAGTGCATTGTGCTCAAAATACAGGGATGGGATGGATCAGAGATGGGATGCTCAAAATACAGGGATGGGATGGATCAGGTATGGGATTCTAAGAATACAGGGATGGGATGGATCAGAGATAGGATGCTCAGAATACAGGGATGGGATGGATCAGGGATGGGATTCTCAGAATACAGGTATGGGATTCTCAGAATACAGGGATGGGATGGATCAGAGATGGGATTCTCAGAATGCAGGGATGGGATGGATCAGGCATGGGATTCTCAGAATACAGGGATGGGATGGATCAGAGATAGGATGCTCAGAATACAGGGATGGGATGGATCAGGCATGGGATTCTCAGAATACAGGGATGGGATTCTCAGAATACAGGGATGGGATGGATCAGAGATGGGATTCTCAGAATACAGGGATGGGATGGATCAGGCATGGGATTCTCAGAATACAGGGATGGGATTCTCAGAATACAGGGATGGGATGGATCAGGGATGGGATTCTCAGAATACAGGGATGGGATGGATCAGAGATAGGATGCTCAGAATACAGGGATGGGATGGATCAGGCATGGGATTCTCAGAATACAGGGATGGGATTCTCAGAATACAGGGATTGGATGGATCAGGGATGGGATTCTCAGAATACAGGGATGGGATTCTCAGAATACAGGGATGGGATGGATCAGGGATGGGATTCTCAGAATACAGGGATGGGATTCTCAGAATACAGGGATGGGATGGATCAGAGATGGGATCCTCAGAATACAGGGATGGGATGGATCAGGCATGGGATTCTCAGAATACAGGGATAGGATGGATCAGAGATAGGATTCTCAGAATACAGGGATGGGATGGGATGGATCAGGCATGGTATTCTCAGAATACAGGGATGGGATGGATCAGGCACAGGATTCTCAGAATACAGGGATGGGATGGATCAGAGATAGGATTCTCAGAATACAGGGATGGGATGGATCAGGCATGGGATTCTCAGAATACAGGGATGGGATGGATCAGAGATAGGATTCTCAGAATACAGGGATGGGATGGGATGGATCAGGCATGGGATTCTCAGAATACAGGGATGGGACGCTCAGAACACAGGGCCCTTCCCAACAAAGCATTGTCCTCTGCCCCCTTCACATCCCCCCCACATACACAGCAGTGTCCTCTGCGAGCCCTCACCTCTCCCTCCCTCACCCATAGCACTGTCCTACCTGTGCATGTGTTCAGCCAAAGTCCTCCATATTGCCATGCTTCAGTGCTCAGTGCTGGAGGCCCGGCCTGCACAGGAAGCCGCTCTCCTATTGGCTGCCCAAGTCCAGGAAGGGAGGATCATTCTTCTCTTCCTGGCTATTCAGAGGCATTGCGCGCTGCTTACAGCAGACACTCCCTCTGTGTTATTTCCATTGGGCTGCTTTAGTGTATGCAGGGAGGGCTTTACAAACATCTGCCGTCCCACTGCCCGATCGCATTAATGATAGAAAGGGAGCCGGCTACTCCGCGCCCGCACGAGTGAAAATAACTGCATTGCTGGGGGATTCCCTCTCCTATCCTGGGAGCCTGCTGAGTGCCCACAGAGAGGGCTTGGCGTGCCAGCTGTGGCACGCGTGCCACAGGTTCGCCATCACTGCAATAGGGAAACATTCCTGCTCCCACGTGTAACACTTCTTTGCGGCACTAATGCTTGAGTGGGAATAGCGTACCTGGACAGGCCTCTCTCACTGACCTGGCAGCCAGAGTATCGCTCGAACCTTTGAGAAGAAGTCTCTGCCACAGACCCTCCTGGAATGGATTCAGTGAGAAACCTCTGCCACAGGCCCTCCTGATTGTAGTTACAAGAATGAAACCCCTTAGTGGAATTACGCCTGGATCTCCTTCTAATTCCTTTCTCAGGTACCGACTGACATGTGACCAGCCTCCCAGTGTCCGGATACCTCGATCCCCGGTGGATTTTCGAGACCATATTTGATCGCCAGCCTCTCATTGGTTCTCCTCAGATGGACTCCCCACCGTACAGCTATACCGCTTGGGATCTTCAGGATTGGGAACCCAGTCGACCACTGGGCTCCCTGCCACGACTCAAATGTTCCGGACCCGTATAGTCCAAGAACCAGGAACTCCGCGTGGCACAGGTAGGCCATAACGCCGGGGCGCCGTGGTGCAGACACCCTAAAGGTGGATGCCGCACTTGAAGAAGAAGAACCCAGAACCAATGGCGTCTGCCCCATAAATACCCTCCCCCAGCATGCACAGCGAGGCTCAACCCTCCTGATTGGCCGCTGGGGAAGAGCACCCAAACCTTGTCTCCACTGCTGCCACCTACTGTCCCGGGGTGCGAAAAACACCCCAGCACAACAGAATGAGCCCACAGCACAGGCAAGCTGAGACAGAGACCCAATTGTGCATATTTGCTCTGACCACATCAAAAAGAACTGTACATCCGAGTGGTTTGTTAGCTATTTCCTTCATGGCAACTTCGAAAGTAGGGCAGCACAGTGGTGTAGTGGTTAGCACTTTCACCTAGCAGCAAAAAGGGTTGCTGGTTTAAATCCCGACCGCGACACCACCTGCCTGGAGTTTGCATGTTCTCCCTGCGTCCACACTCCAAAGACATGCTGGTAGGTTAATTGGATCCTGTCCAAATTGGCCCAGTATATATTTTTATATGTGTGTGTCAAGATCCTACGGGGTAAATGACCGCACCAGCCAGGAAGACACTGGCTGCAAAAAAGTGCCTAGAGGCGATTCAGTTCGCATGTGTAGCGTTATACAAGTCACTCATTCTCTTTCACTGTCATACTACATGGTGCTGACACAACATTTGGAGACACGTGTGGCTTCTCATTTTTGAGTCGGTAGGTGGTTATCCTTAGTCTTGTCCTCAACGATGCCCCCCCCCTTACTGCCCCCGCTCATGGTGAACATTTTACTGTTTGATTGTTTTATTGTGCTATTGTTACATTGTTGTTGTTTTCTTTTTGTGGTGTATATATATGTATCTCCTTTGTTGGAATATATATGTGTATGCAATTTCTCTTCTATATGGTTTCTATTATGTATGTATCTTTTTGTTTTTTCTATTGTAGAATATGCTATGGTTAGTCCATCTGGGATACCCCTGATGAAGGGACCATCAACAAGCCCCGAAACGCGTTGGGTAGATTACTGACCACAAATACCAATCATATTGCCGGTGTTAATTACACCTCACACATTTTATATTTTTCATTAAATTATATTTTTTAATTAATCACATTGTTTATATTACTCCTTACTTGTGTTGCCTTAAAAGTCCCTCAATTCTTATCCTGGGGATATTTGCTTTGGTGGTATACTAATACTGGGATTGGCAACTCCATATGGCCCCCTGTTGGTGGATACATATTCAAACGCCAACGTAATTGGGTATTCCCCGGGGAAAGCCAGGGCTTACCCTATGATGTGACGGGTGAACCCGCCCCCTCTTATGTCATGGGGGTTTCGTGTGGAGTGGAGACTGCAGCATCGCTGGACATCGGATCACTGTGGGACATAGAGAACAACGCCGGACAGACTGCATTGCATCGCTGGAATATGCTGGAATATGGTGTATGCATTTTGATAAGACCCCCGCCCGCAGACCCCCACAACCATCGGGCAAGGGTTGTGGGGATGAGGTCCTTGGGTCATCCTCCCCATGTTGAGGGCATGTGGCCTGGTATGGTTCAGGAGGGGGGGTCGCTCTCTCATTCCCCCTCTTTTCCTACGGCCTGCCAGGTTGCGTGCTCGGATAAGGGTCTGGTATGAATTTTTGGGGGGACCCCATGCCTTTTTTTTTTTTTTGGTGCGGGTTTGCCTTAAAATCCATACCAGATCTGAAGGGCCTGATATGGAATTTGGGGGGGGAGCCCCAAGCTTTTTTTTGGTTCGGGGTTCCCCTTAATATTCATACCAGACCCAAGGGGCCTGGTAATGGACTGTGGGGGGACCCCTGCCGTTTTTTTTAATGACTTTGATCTGTATTGCCGGGACCGGCAATTCATTAAAAGCCGCGAGTAGTTTTAAATTACTTTTTTTCCTATAGAAATTACATTTTGTGCAGGTACTGTAAACACACGGCAAACATGCGCTACTTTACAGGCATACTATAGACACCCCCCAGGTACGAAATTTAAAAGAATATTTCACTTTAAGCATTATTAAAATCACTACTCCCGAAAAAACAGCAGTTTTTAACCAATTTTTTACATTGATACATGTCCCCCTGGGGCAGGACCCAGGTCCCCAAACACTTTTTATGACAGAAACTTGCATACTAACCTTTAAAATTAGAACTTTTGATTTCTCTCATAGACTTTTAAAGGGTGTTCCGCGGCTTTTCGAATTTGCCAAGAACACCCCAAATTGTTTGCTGTTCGCCGAATAGGCCCCATAGCAAAATGTTGTATGGGGCCCCCCCCCCTCCAAAAAAAATGAACTAATGCCATTGAACAACACATTACTACACTCATGTCGCACAGTACCCAAGCAACAGCTTATATTAATTTTGAACAGCAAAACAAACATTAAAATAATCATATAATAAATAAAAAAATAAAAAAATTGTTTGGGTGCAACGTCCCACGACTGCACAAATGTATGACGTTTACCATTGGCGCTGCAGACTCCAGAAGGCGGGGCAGCATCCGAGCACATTTTAGCCCCAAGCGTCTGGGAGTCAGGACCATCCATTTGATGCCGAAAGTGGTACTAGTATCGGTATCGGGACAACCCTACTCACCGGGCCCCACTCGGCTGCGGGCCCCATAGCGCCCGCGTGGGTCGCTATGGCGGTAGTTACGCCACTGGTTCTCATGTTCCACTTGAACATAAAGCTCATCCCTAATGGAGAGCCCCCACATTATCAGTACCGTACTATCAATGTATGGAGAGCCCCCCACATTATCAGTGCTGTACTGGTATCAATGTATGGAGAGCCCCCCACATTATCAGTGCTGTACTGGTATCAATGTATGGAGAGCCCCCCTCATTATCAGTGCTGTACTGCTATCAGTGTATGGAGAGCCCCCCACATTATCACTAATACCCCTGTAGAAGGTCTCTGTAGTACATACCAATCACAGCTCTCAGTAGCATCTTCTCCGTCTGTCTGCTGCTCACTGGAGATACACAATTCCCGACAATGCTTTATATAGTGTAGCTGAGCCACAGGACTCCACCCTTTCACAAGTCACATTATCACAGCCTCTCTCAGACAGGACAGAAGCAGATGTAGGGTTGTTGGGGTGATATCACCACAGGTTTGTGTGGTTTTGTTCATTACCATTGTGGTTTTTGCTTCATAATAGTTAAAGCGGTGGTTCCCCTAAAAATAAACTTTTGACATTGCATTTGCCACAATAATTACAATTAGAATCGGCTGGTTTTATTTAAAAAATACCTCCGTACGTAGCGTTTGCTATATTCGTTCCCACCGCCGCATCCATCGCGTCACGAGATGCCGAAAGAAGCCGAACGTCAGTGCGCATGCGCCGTATAGAGCCGCACCGACGTTCGGCTTCTTTCGGCATCTCGTGACGCGATGGATGCGTCGGTCGGATGCCTGTCCATCAATTAGGAACGCCCACCGCCAGCATCGTACCCGGAAGTGGCGGTGGGAACGAATATAGCAAACGCTACGTACGGAGGTATTTTTTAAATAAAACCAGCCGATTCTAATTGTAATTATTGTGGCAAATGCAATGTCAAAAGTTTATTTTTAGGGGAACCACCGCTTTAACCCCTTCCATACCGGGCTTTTATACACACCTCATTACCGGGCCTATTCTGGCACTTCTCTCCTACATGTAAAAATCATTATTCTTTTGCTAGAAAATTACGCAGAACCCCCAAATATTATATATGTTTTTTTAGCAGACACCCTAGGGAATAAAACGACGGTCATTGCAACGTTTTATCTTGCACGGTATTCGCGCAATAATTTTTTAAACGCCCTTTTTTGGGAAAAAAATTGTTTCATGAATTAAAAAAATAACAAAACAGTAAAGTTAGCCCAATTTTTTTGTATAATGTGAAAGATGATGTTACACCGAGTAAATAGATACCTAACATGTCACGCTTTAAAATTGCGCATACTCATGGAATGGCGCCAAACTTCGGTACTTAAAAATCTCCATAGGCAACGCTTTAATTTTTTTTTACAGGTTACCAGTTTAGATTTACAGAGGAGATCTAGTTCTAGATTTGTTGCTCGCACTCTAACGCACGCGGCGATACCTCACATATGTGGTTTAAACGGCGTTCACATATGTCGGCGGGACTTACGTGTGCGTTCGCTACTGCGCGCGAACTACCGGGGACAGGGGCGTTTTAATTTTATTTTTATTCTTTTATTTATTTTTTTACTTATTTTTTTCTTTTTTTACACTTCTTTTCTAATTTTTTTTTTTTTTACTTTTATTCCTATTACAAGGAATGTAAACATCCCCTGTAATAGGAATGTGTGTGACAGGTCCTCTTTATGGAGAGATGCGGGTCAATAAGACCCTGCATCTCTCCTCCAGGCTGGAAACCATGAGATCGGTGAAAAAAAATTCACCGATCTCATGAATACTGTTGCTTACTAACCGCAATCGCGGCATGTTTACTTACGGGGACCCGGGCGTGACGTCATCACATCGCGCCCGGGTCCTCCGACGGTCATAGAGATGACTGGTGACCATCTGGTCACCAGTCATCTCTATGCTTCCTGCGAGCGCCGGACGATTCTCTCTCCGGGCCCCCGATGGCACGGGAGAGCCCGGAGAAGCACCGGATGGCGGCGGGAGGGGGGGGGTGTCCCCTCCCGCCGCCTGTAAGAACGATCTAGCGGCGGAACTGCCGCTATGATCGTTCTTATGCTGCGCAGAATCGCCGGCAGGACAAAAGGATATCTGGATGATGCCTCTAGCTGCAGGCATCATTCAGATATCCACCCGCAAAGCCCAGGTATGTGACAGTATGTGTTTCAGGTATAATATCTCAATATGGCCACCAGATGAGACTGAGGATCAGTATTTATTTCCTATGATCCTGAGCGCCCCCTAGTGGCCATAATGCCGCCAACAGAAGTTTTCCTGGAAGCTATACATGTACACCTCTAAGGCTGGGTTCACACTGGATGCTCTAGGGTGACCACGTGTCCCCAATTGCCCGGGACAGTCCCGCATTTTGCAGATCTGTCCCGGGCACTTCCATTCCAGGACAATACAGTGTCCCGGAATGAAACTGACACAGCTACCCGTCCCGATGAGCTGACGATGGAAACTGTCTATTTCCCAGTCCAGGGCGTTTGCCCCGCCAAATGCACTGCGCCCAACCAGGTTGCAGTAAAAGCTGGTTGTTAAGGAGTGGGGCTGGGAAGCCAGCGTCCCTATTAACTGATGAGTCATTAGCTGTCAATGGGCTTCCCCGCTGACAGCTGAAAAAAAAAGCTGCCAATAAAAAATTAAATAAAAAATAAATCTGCGTGGGGTCCCCTTCGCCTAGTCCATTCCAGACCCTTTGGGTCCTTTCAGATTCTGATAACCACTCCGCCTGCATGCCACCACAACCACCGGCCAGGGTAAGATGGGCACAAGGTGGTTTGGAGTGGGAGGGTAGAGACCGAGGGGTCTGGTATGGACTGGGGGGGGCCCAGTTTCCCCCCCCAATTGCCGGGTGCCAGCAATTGCAACTATGAGTCAATTTAAATGTGGTTTGCCCCTTTTTTCTTAATACATTTTTTTTTGCTGCAGCATGTTCTATACGTGGTACACATGCACCACTTTACAGGCAGACTAAGGGGACCCCCCTAGGCACTATATTTAAAGGGATTGTTTATTTTTATTGTATGGAGAGCCCCCCCCCCCTTACATTATCAGTGCTGTAGTGCTATCAGTGTATGGAGAGCCCAAACATTATTAGTGCTGTACTGCTATCAGTGTATGGAGAGCCCTCCCACATTATCAGTGATGTACTGGTATCAGTGTATGGAGAGAGCCCCCCTCCCCCCCACATTATCAGTGCTGTACTGCTATCAGTGTATGGATAGCCCCCCACATTATCAGTGCTGTACTGGTATCAGTGTATGGAGAGTCCCCCCCCCCCCACATTATCAGTGCTGTACTGCTATCAGTGTATGGATAGCCCCCCACATTATCAGTGCTGTACTGCTATCAGTGTATGGAGAACCCCCCTCCCCTCACATTATCAGTGCTGTAATGGTATCAGTGTATGGAGAGCCCCCCACATTATCAGTGATTAGAAGGTCTCTGTAGTACATACCCATCACAGCTCTCAGTAGCATCTTCTCCTTCTGTCTGCTGCTCACCGAGATACACATTTCCCTACAACGCTTTATATAGTATAGCTGACCACAGTACTCCACCACTTCACATGATTACAGCCTCTATCAGAAAGGACAGAAGCAGATGTAGGGTTGTTGCGGTGACAGGTTTATGTGGGTTTGTTCAGCAATTTCTATTGTGTTTTTTGTTTCATAATCTGTGTAAAAGATGTGAGATGTGAAACCAATGCGGTTTATTGGGGAAAACTCTGCACATAGCTAAGTATATCTGAGTGAATTCTACCTTGTTTTTTTGCAGGACAAAATTGAATATAATATTTTTTTGGTGGTAAATAAAAAAACGGATATTTCCTGATTTTGGTTCATTATCATATGAAAAGTATTTCAAAATAGTAAGAATATATGTTTTTGTAAACTTTAGCTGTATATTTCTTGCCATCACCACGACCCACCACCAAAGCACAACCCAAAACAATTCTCCTATTCATGACAAACACGACGTGACAGTATGTGTTTCAGGTATAATATCTCAATATGGCCACCAGATGAGACTGAGGATCAGTATTTATTTCCTATGATCCTGAGCGCCCCCTAGTGGCCATAATGCCATAATGCCGCCACCAGAAGTTTTTCTGGATGAATAGCTTTACAAGTACACAGCTCTAGGTTGACCATGTGTCCCGCATTTTGCAGGTCTGTCAAGGGTTCCCCGGGCACCTTCATTTCAGGACAATACAGTGTCCCAGAATGAAACTGACACAGCTACCCGATGAGCCGACGATGGAAACTGTTTATTTCCCAGCCCAGGGTGTTCGCCCCGCCAAATGCACTGTGCACAACCAGGCCGCAGTAAAAGCTGGTTGTTAAGGAGCGGGGCTGGGAAGCCAGCGTCCTTATTAAGGCTCGATTCGCACCTATGCATGTTGCTTTTGAGCATTTTTGCAATGCTTTTTGCGGTGCTTGCTGCGTTTTTTGACGTGCGTTTTTACCGTGATTTGCGTTTTGCGTTTTTCTTTTTTTTAGCCAGTAATTTTTTTTTTTTTACATTTCCTTTAACAACCAGCTATGAACAGGTTGAAAAAAAAACGCAAATCGCAAATCGGGGCAAAATGTGTTTTGGATGCAGGTCCATTGAATTCTATTGCATGCAAAATGCTGCTTTTTTTTTGTTTTTGGGTTTTTTCAATAGCCGGGTGCCAGCAATTGCAACTGTAAGTCAATTTAAATGTGATTTGCCCCTTTTTTGTTTCGAAATTTCTTTTTTGCTGCAGCATGTTCTATACATGGTACACATGCACCACTTTCTAGGCAGACTAAGGGGACCCCCTCAGGCACTATATTTAGAGGAATTGTTTATTTTTATTGTTGCACTTTAAGCATCATTTTAATCACTGCTCCTGAAAAAACGATAATTAAAAAAAAAAAAAAATTTGCATTGATACATGTCTCCAACAGCTGTACCCGGACCCCCATACCCCTATTATGCCCAATTACTTGCATATAAGCCTTTAAAATTGGCAATTTTTGGTGAAGGAGGGGGGGTGTCCCTGAATGGCAGTTTGGAAATGTGGTCACCCTATGCGGCTCCCAGCAGGGGTCCGGTGCGTAACGGGATCACCGTTTCAGGTCCAATTTAAGCCTGAATTTTGGACTGAATTCGGACCTAAAACGGACTAAAAAGATGCACAGAGCCACATCAGAGATATGTGAACCGGCTCCATAGAGAGCCAGTCACATTCTCCTGCGATTGCGAATTGGAGGCGGGGAACTCTCCTCCAATTCACAACAGTGTGAACCCGGTCTAAGACGGTTTGATTGACTGAGCGTCTGATTTTTGGCAAAAGGGCGTGTGCAGGATTTTGTCTAGCATACCAAGGGCTAGATTCAGGTAGGGGCGCGCAATCTAACGGCGGCGCAGCGTATCGTATTTACGCTATGCCGCCACAACTTACAGGAGCAAGTGCAGTATTCACAAAGCACTTGCTCCGTAAGTTGCGGCGGCGTAGCGTATATGGGGCCGGCGTAAGCGCGCGAAATTCAAATGTGTAAGGGGGGCGTGTTTTATGTTAATGTGTGTTGACCTGACGTGATTGACGTTTTGTACGAACGGCGCATGCGCCGTCCGTGTACATATCCCAGTGTGCATTGCTCCAAATGACGTCGCAAGGACATCATTGGTTTCGACTTGAACGTAAATTACGTCCAGCCCTATTCGCGAACGACTTACGCAAACGACGTAAAAAATTCAAAAATCAAAGCGGGAACGACGTCCATACTTAACATTGAGTGCGCCTCATAGAAGCAGGAGCAACGTTACGCCGAAAAAGCCATACGCAAACGACGTAAAAAAGGAACGCCGGGCGCACGTACGTTTGTGAATCGACGTAACTAGGTAATTTGCATATTCTACGCCGAAAAGCGCCACCTAGTGGCCAGCGCGAGAATGCACCCTAGGATACGACGGCGTAATAGAATTAAGCCAGTCGTATCTTAGGCTAATGTCGGCGTATCTAGCTTTCTGAATACAGAAAGTAGATACGCCGGCGCAGCTTTGAATTTACGCGGCTTATCTATGGATACGCCGGCGTAATTCTTTGCTGAATCTAGCCCCAACTATCCAGAAATTGTCGTTTGACAAACACGAACAAGTGAAGTACTATGAGTATAAAGAGGAAGTTCCTTTCTCGAGTGCCACCCTTTGAGCCCCTTCTGCTAATTTCGTGTTAGTAGAAGTTATAATTTTGGTGAGCGTTGATTCGCGATTTTTAGATCGTACAAAACAAATGCCGTTTGGCTTAACTACATCAGTATCACCGGCAAAGCAGCTTCATTATTATCCCATTAGCCGGCGGCGCGTGCGCGCGACCCTGCCGCGAGCTCCGTGATTGTGCCTGCGCACTCGATGTCTTCCGGTGTCCCGCGATCGTGTCACGGAGCTGAAGAACGGGGAGATGTCAGTGTAAACACAACATCTCCCCATTCTTCCTAGTGACAGGTCACCGATTGTCTACTTCTCATCGGAAGCAGTGATCAGTGACGTGTCACTTGTAGCCACGCCCCCTAACAGTTAGAAAACATCCCTAGGACACATTTAACACCTTCCTCGCCCCCTAGTGGTTAACTCCTTCACTGCCAGTCACATTTACACAGTAATCGGTGCATTTTTATAGCACTGATCGCTGTAAATGGTCCCAAAATAGCACCAAAAGTGGCCCATTGTTGGGGTCAGTGAGAGCAATAGTGACCCATCAATAATATTAGTGGAAGAAACATTGCCCCATTCTGGGCGCCAGTGGAAAGATCGACGGCCCATTCTGGGCGCCAGTGGAAAGACCGAAGGCCCATTCTAAGCGCCAGTGGAAAGATCGACGGCCCATTCTGGGCGCCAGTGGAAAGATCAAAGGCCCATTCTGGGCGCCAGTGGAAAGATCGACGGCCCTTACTGGGCGCCAGTGGAAAGATCGACCTCCCTTACTGGGCTTTAGTGGGAGATATAGTGACCATCAATGGTATTAGTGGAAGAAACATTGCCCCATTATTGGTGTCAGTGGAAAGAATAGTGCCCCAAGGGTCAGGTAAAGGCAAGCAAAGGACCACCTTTGGCCAGCAGGCAGTCACAATAAAAATCGCTGATCGCCGCCATTACTAGTAAAAAAAAAAATATATATATATTAATAAAAATGCCATAAAACTATCCCCTATTTTGTAAACGCTATAACGTTTGCGCAAACCAATCAATAAACGCTTATTGCGATTTTTTTTTTACCAAAAATATGTAGAAGAATACGTATCGGCCTAAACTGAGGGAAATTTTTTTTTTTTTATATATATATATTTTTGGGGATATTTATTATAGCAACAAGTTAAAAATAGTTTTTTTTTTCTAAATTGTCGCTCTATTTTTGTTTATAGCGCAAAAAATAAAAACCGCAGCGGTGATCAAATACCAACAAAAGAAAGCTCTATTTGTGGGAAAAAAAGGACGCCAATTTTGCTTGGGAGCCACGTCGCACGACCGCGCAATTGTCAGTTAAAGCGACGCAGTGCCGAATCGCAAAAAGTGCTCTGGTCTTTGGCCAGCCAAATTGGCCGGGGTTTGAAGTGGTTAAAGAAGATGAGAATGTGCGCTGCATTTCAACATTTCATCAATTTCCGCGTCACGAATGTTAATTCTTGATTACGAACGCTAGTTTACAGGACTGAACTCTTCCGGCTCGTTCCTTGATTCCGATTATGCGCGTTTGTACTTTCGACTTTTGTGTGACTATTTCTGACTGACCATCCAAAAATCAGACGATGAGTTCGCATCCGACCAAAAATTGTATAGTCTGCACATCTAGCTTTTGTCTGATGTAAAGGTCAGATCGTCTGTCAAATGCACCGTACTAAATCCACAGACAGCTCGTCTTACCAATTTTCCCTTCCGATTTTGGCAACGTGTGTATGAGGCCATAAGGCCCGTCCGTACACACGATCGGATTTTATGACAATAATTGTCTGATGGACGTGATTTTACGACAATAATTGTCTGATGAATAATCCGACCGTGTGTATGCTCCATTCAGGCAGTTGTCGGAATTTCAGACAACAAATGTTGGCTGTTCATGCTCACCAACCGTCTGACAATAAACGTGTTCCGTCGGATTATCCGATCTTGCGTGCACAAATCCCTTCGGACTAAAATCCAAAGTACAAACACGCATGCTCCGATCCAATGCTAACCATCAGACAACATTAGTAGAAGTTGCCCAAAGGGTGGCGCTAAAGAGCTGGAAGACCACGTGGTTTCGTGAATGTTGGCTGAAAATGTTCTCCCGTCTGTATGCAGAACAAGTTCACGCCCAACGCCCTTCGGACAAGCCACGGATTTGTCAGATGGAAGTCTGATCGTGTGTACGAGGCTTTAGACCAGGGGTCTTCAAACTACGGCCCTCCAGTTGTTCAGGAACTACAATTCCCATCATGCCTAGTCATGTCAAGAGTTTTACAATGCCTCATGGGACGTGTAGTTCTGCAACAGCTGAAGGGCCGTAGTTTGAAGATCCCTGCTTTAGACTCTATGCAGCTCAGCTGATTTTTAAATAGACTTTTGTGGAGCTTTGTGATATTAGCAGGGCTACCCGTGGCTTAAAATTTCAGCCAATTCAGCAGAAATCTGCCCAACTTCAAACTGCCCATGGCCACCTTAACACTGATACTATAGGTCAGGGGCCTTCAAACTTTCTATACTAAGGGCTAGTTTACTGTCCTTTCGACTTTAGGAGGGCCAGACTGTGGCCAGTGTGGTTAGAAAGTGCCTTGGTGTCAGTGGGAATAAACAATGCCTGAGACTTGGTGGTCACATTACATAGCACCTGTTGTCAGTATGAGGAGGAATAGTACCCCATCATGGGTGCCAGTGGGAGGAATGGTGCCCTGTTATTTGGAAGAACAGTGCCACATCATTTGTGCCAGTGGATGGACTATTGTCCTTTTGTTGGTATCAGTGGGAGGAATAGTTAGTGCACCATCAATGGTATTAGTGGGAGGAACAGTGGCCCATTGTTGGGGCGTCAGTGGGAGGAACAGTGGCCCATTGTTGGGGCGTCAGTGGGAGGAACAGTGGCCCATTGTTGGGGCGTCAGTGGGAGGAACAGTGGCCCATTGTTGGGGCGTCAGTGGGAGGAACAGTGGCCCATTGTTGGGGCGTCAGTGGGAGGAACAGTGGCCCATTGTTGGGGCGTCAGTGGGAGGAACAGTGGCCCATTGTTGGGGCGTCAGTGGCCCATTGTTGGGGTGTCAGTGGCCCATTGTTGGGGTGTCAGTGGGAGGAACAGTGGCCCATTGTTGGGGTGTCAGCGGGAGGAACAGTGGCCCATTGTTGGGGTGTCAGCGGGAGGAACAGTGGCCCATTGTTGGGGCGTCGGTGGAAAGATCGATGGCCCATCCTGGGCTTCAGTGGAAAGATCGACGGCCCCAAAGGTCAGGTAAAGACAAAGGACCACCTTACACATGCCACACTCCTCACACTACAATGGTAAAAAATGTATATATATATATATATAAAAAAAAAAAAAAATGTATCCTACCTATAACAGACACTGGCACTAACCTAGATCAAGTCATAATCGAACTGATCCAAATACTGTACGTGTTTTCTCTTCAAAAGGAGAAGTCCAGCCTGAGCTTTTTCTGCTGGGCTTCTCCTCTGGGTCACAGGAGTGCAATTTGTTTTGCACTCCTGTGACCCGTTTTCAGTGGAGAGAGAGGTCTGAAGTCCACTCTCCGCTGACATCAGTTGAGGCACCGCGTCATGCCGACTTCCAAGTCTGGATCCACCAGCTACCCTGATTGATGGCAGTCTAAGCAAGCTTTTCCCCGCCCCTCCACAGCTCAGTGCGCCAATGAGCATGGAAAAGCAGAGCGGAGAGACGCCGAATGACAGTCAGTAGCTCTCCTCTTGGGGGGATCTGTGAGAACCGAGCAATCGGTGGTGGTCAGTGGCTCAGTTCTCAGTGCAGAGACGGCGGGGGACAGATGCTGCATCCATCTAGTATGAATCTTTAACCACTTGCTTCCCGCCGTATAGGACTATAAATGTCCTCTCTTTGAAGAGGAATACCGTTATGGTAGAAGATAGCTACCATAACCCCAGGATCCTCTTTAAGAGCCGGCGCTTCGCTTTCAAATAAAAGTGATCTTGTGGCGAATGCACCGCAGAAACCACTTTTATCGGCGGCGGGAGAGGGCCCCCCCCTCCGCCGCTTACCGTGGCAGTCGGTAACAGCGGAGGCGATCCGGACCTGTCCCTATCCCGACATGGAGACGAGTGGGAGGGGGGGGACGGGGGGAGATGGCCCCCGCCCGTCTCCAAGTCATTGCAGGGCGGAAGCGACATCAAAACGTCACTTCTGCCCACAGCTTATAAAAAGGGACATTTATTTATTTTCAAATGACAAAAATTTTTTTTTCTTATTGCATTTTAGTGTAAATATGAGATCTGATGTAATTTGGACCCCAGATCTCATATTTAAGAGGACCTGTCATGCTTTTTTTCTATTACAAGGGATGTTTATAGGGCCGAAACAACTAATCGATTATGAAATTAATCGATTACAATTTTTATAATCGATTAATCGGCCAGTAACATAATGGGGTTAAAAAAAAAAAAATTAACCCTTTATAGTACAAAAAAGCAAATCGCTACTGTAAATATTACTTTCACTGTCCCACAGTAAAAAAAATTAACCCCTTACAGTAGCGATTTTTGTACTTATTTTTGTTTTTTTAACCCCATTATGTTACTAAACATCTCAGGCCGGGGTTCACACCTCCTGTTTTTTGGTGCTTTCTGCAGAAACGCACTACAGTTCATTTACATGTTTTCCTATGGGACACGTTCACATCCATGATTTTTTTCCCAGCTGCTGCGTATTTGGAAAGGGCGAGGACTTTTTAACGCAAAATGTTGCTATTTTGTTCTTTGGTTCAATATACTTTAATGGAGAAGCTGCAGAAAAGCGTGTAATGTGTTTTTTGCGGCAATTTGTGTTTTGTAATCTGCCCAACAACAAAATGGGCCATTTTTTTTTTTTAAGGCTATTATCCGATTAATCGAAACAATAAATCGGCCAACTAATCGATTATGAAAAAGAAGGAAAAAGAAGAAGGAAAAAAAAGGATTTTTGTACTCACCGTAAAATCCATTTCTCTGAGTTCATAGACGGACACAGCCTTCATTGACCTTAGGGTTATGCTTCTTCCTACCAGGAGATTTAGGCAGAATTCTACAGCACTTAAGGTGTTAAAAACTTTCCTTCATGCTGCTCCTCCCAGGGGGCGTGGCTCCCCCAGGCATAACCCACACCCTGCTTTAGCAGCCTCAGTTCGTAACAAGCAGTACAAACAAAGGAGGGGTGGGTGCTGTGTCCGTCTATGAACTCAGAGAAATGGATTTTACGGTGAGTACAAAAATCCTTTTTTCTCTCTTTCGTTCATAGACGGACACAGCCTTCATTGACCTTAGGGACGTCCCCAAGCAGTGTCAAAAAAATTCGAGGGGTGGGAAAAATAACACAGCAAAAACAGGTTACACCCCAAACAAAAAACCGGAGTTACTCAACGGAGGAACTCCAACCGTAAACTGCCGCCTGTAACACCCTGCGGCCAATGGAGGCATCCGAAGATGCACTCACATCCACCATATAAAACTTTGAAAAAGCGTGGACCGACGACCAGGTCGCAGCCTTACACACCAGTAACACAGAGGCTTGGTGTCGGAAAGCCCAAGAGGCCCCGATCGCCCTGGTCGAATGCGCCATGACCCGAAAGGGGGGCGCCCGCCCTTCAGGGCATAGGCCTGAAGCACAATCCGTCGGATCCACCTGGAAATGGTGGCCGACTAAACTGCCAGGCCCTTACTGGGACCGGACACAGACACGAACAGCGAGTCCGACATCCGGAACGGAGCTGTCGCCGACAAGTAAACTCGAAGGGCCCGAACCACATCCAAAGAATGTAAAGTGGCCTCCTTCGGGTTCTTCGGCTGAGGACACAAGGATGGAAGAACAATGTCCACATCCAAGTGAAAAGCCGAAACGACCTTAGGGAGAAAAACGGCTGCGGCCGCAGCACCACCTCATCCTTACGGATGACCAAGCAGGGAGCCTTGCAAGACAAGGCCACCAGAACAGACAGACACCGTCTGATCGAGGTAATTGCTACCAGAAATAAAATCACCTTTTGTGACAATAAAACAAAAAACCTCCCGAATGTCCTCAAAGGGAGCATCCCGAAGCACTGAAAGGACTAAATTCAAGTCCCATGGGGGTAATGGAGGGCGCACCGGAGGGGCCACCTGCCAGACCCCCTGACCCAACGCACGCACCCAGGAGTGCTATGCCAAGGGTCGCTGCAAGTAAAAAACAGCCAGAGCAGAAATCTGGCTCCTAACCGTACGTAAGGCGAGAGCCTGAACCACTCCCTGCTGCAAAGACAGCAGAATCCTGTACACAACGCATGTACGAGAGTGCCAGTTCATCTCCCCACACACAGAGAAGTAGGCCTTCCATGTATGAGGAAAAAACCTACGTGAGGTAGACCTCCGTGCAGGCAGCACGGTAGAGACCACCGAGCCCAATAGGCCTCGGTCCTTAAGCCCCTGGCTCTCAACAGCCACGCCGCTAAGGCCGGTGGCTGTGAAACAGGGTGGAAGATTGGACCCTGTAACAGAAAATCAATTCCCAGGGGAAGACGCTAGGGGGCGTCTGCCAGCAGACGCACCTGGTCCGCGTACCAGAAGCGACGCGGCCAATCTGGGGCAATCAGGACCGATAGAATCCCTACAGCTTCTACTCTGCGCAGCAGGCGAGGAAGAAGCTTCCGAGGAGGGAAGGTGTAAAGTAGGCGACAGCGACCCCAAGGAGCCACCAACGCGCCTGACGCGTCCGCCCACGGGTCCCTAAACCTGGCCACGAACCGTGGCACCTACCGATATAGAGACGGGACGCTAGAAGGTCCACGTCCGGAGTGCCCCACTTTCGGCACAGACCCCGAAACACCTGCGGGTGGAGAGACCACTCTCCTTGGCCCAGTGCAGTGCGACTTAGGTAGTCGGCTAGCCAATTCCGTATTCCCGGAATGTACCCGGCCGATAGAGCCGGAACGGACCCTTCGGCCCACCGAAAGGATGCGCGCGACCCCCGTCGCTGCAACAGAACTCCGTGTGCCTCCCTGATGATCAACCTACGCCACGGACGTGGTGTTATCGGACAGGATCCTGACCGGTCGGCCCTGTAGATCCAGGGACCACCTGGTAAGGCAAAGCTTGATTGCTCGGAGCTCCAGAACGTTGATCAGTAGGCAGGACTCCACCTGAGTCCGGTGCCCCAAGCGCCCCTCCCCAACCGGAGAGGCTGGCATCCGTCGTGACCACTGTCCAGTGGCCTGCAGAAAAATGACTTTCCGGCCCGAAGCACCGGAAACGCCAGCCACCATACCAGGGGAGACATGATCAGATGACTCAACTGAATCTGGTAATCCAGAGATGACGGAAGCTAGTCCCATCGTGACAGCAGTTCCCTCCGTAGTACCCTGGCGTGGAATTGGGCATACGGAACCGCCTCGAAAGAGGCTACCAACTGACCCAGAACCTTCCTGCAGAATCGCAGAGATGACCGCTTCTGGGTCGGCAACTGCTGCACAGCAGATAGCAGAGTCTGAAGTTTTTCCGCTAGGAGAAAAACACTCCCGCCCCGGAGGAATCCAGGACCAGTCTCAGGTATCCCTGAGACGGAATCAACCCTGATTTCAGGACAATCCAGAAACCAGCCGAACACTCGGAGAGCCTGACACGTGATAGACACGGCTCCACCAATGCAGAGCTCGAAGAAGCTCGTAGGAGAATGTCATCCAGACATCCCATGATAACAAACCCCCGCTGTCACAGCCGGGCCAGTATCGGTACGAGCACCTTGGCGAAAACCCGCCGAATGGGAAGGACACCATTGAAAATGGTCCCCCCGACCGCAAAGCACAGAATCTCTGGTGGTTTGAGGATATGCAGGTACACGTTCATGACATCCAAGGATGCCAGAAAAACCTGACAAAACAAAACGAGGGACTTGAGGCCCAGGATCGACCGGGCCCCATCCTCCATGGGGACACAAACAGAATGGAGTAAAACCCCGAGACCGTTCCAACGAGGGAACTGGCACAATCACTCCCCTGACCAGAAGATCCTGGACAGCCCCTGACGGAGTCAACCGGCGAACCGGAGGAGGCCAGAAGCCGGAGGGAAAAAACCTGTTTGGCAGACAAGAGAGAAACTCAATCTTGTACCCCAAGGAAAACACTTCGCAATGCGAAGCCAGTCTCCCACCCGAGACACGGGCGGGAGCAGACCTTCAGGCGGAAGCAGGTATGTCCGCAGACTTGTTAGGCATGCGGTATACGGTGCGCTGCTACCCCGCAGCGGGGATTCAAGCACCATGTAGACCTACCCCCACCGCACAGGGCGAGCGAAAAAACGCTCGGAGGTAGGCAAGGAGGGTCCTTGCACAGGGCGAGGTCCCTAGCCCTTCCCAAACCGTGGGAACAGCATGCGCTTACCACCTGTGGCATCCTCAATGATGCCAGTCAGGGAAGACCCAAAAGGACCGTTCACCCTTAACGGTGATCACCAAGGCCACCTTAGAGGTCCTTCTTCCAGCTCCTGCAGCAGGAGCTTCGCCCTTTTAGTCGGGGCCTGCCAGGGCCCCGGCCAGAGCCGGCCTCACCGCCGAACCCACCACCGTGAATAGGGAGCGGGCCACTGCCTCCACTCTCCTATCAGCGGGATCCTGAAATGCAGGAGCCCCTTCCACAGGCAATGTGGTGGCCTTGCGCAGTCTGGACACAGGGGGGTCCACTGGCGGAGGAGAGACCTACTTTTTTTTTTTTTTTAAAGCCCCCCTCAAGGGGGTAACGGGTTGCAAAGTTTTTTGACAAACTTTTTGCGGTGCATCCCATTCCTTGTATAACATATAGTCCAAATAAGGAACACAAGGAAACCCTTCAGCGATGCGTGGTAGTCTGCTGGTACTGACACGGAGGTGTCTCCGCCACATCCTCAATTTTTAGAGCCTCACGCACCGCAGAAACAAGAGCTCCAACAAATTCTTGCCAGCAACTGACTGCAGCAGAGTCATCCTCACTATCCATAAGGGTTAAAACCCGCAGCCTCTGACATAACAGAACCAGAAAAAAACAGCGATTCTGTGTCATCCCCAGAAGCAGGCTTCAGGGAGGGGGCGCTTTTTTACCCCCCATCCGGGCACTAGCTGCTTCAAAACCTGGCAAGAAACCCAGGACAGCCAACATAACAGATGTGGCAGGGGGAGGGGCATTAAGGGTTAACTCAGGCATAGCTTGAGTTCCATAGTGTCAGCGCTGAGTCACCCACCCTGCAAGGCAGGACAAAAAAACCCCACTGGTCACCTCCTTGCTGCTATTGCAGAGCATGGGGGGCCCCCGGTATTCACCACCCCACCCAGCTGCAGAGGGAGCTGAAAAACCTCAGGTGTGCTCTGATGTGCTGACTGTGATGTGTATTCACCTCATGGAAGATTCACAGCACTAAAACTGACCAGAGGCTGTGCCGAGTCATCTCAGGGAAGAATCACATCGTTACCAAGGAGATTTCCAAGATGGCCACCATCTGAGGTAAAAATTACCTCATAGAACACAGCAGCACTGACTGCTTTGTCTGTTACCTCAGAAAAGAATCACAGCGTTACCAAGGAGATTTCCAAGACGGCCGCTGTCTGAGGTAAAAATTACCTCATAGAACACAGCAGCACACAGCAGCACCCTCCAGAGTAACAACACAGTCCCCCTAACAACACACGGGCCCCGGTGGTAACAAAGAAAACCCAGGAGGCCCCCCTTCACAGCCACTACCCAGTCAGGGGAAGGAGGGAGAGGAAGGGGAGAGAGGAAAGCAGGGCGGACCCTCAGTCGACCTCCCCAGGGAAACCACCAGCCAGACCACTTACCTGAGTAAGGGGCCACTACTTACCTGTCCTGCGACTACCCGGCTGGAGGTATCCCAGACAGAACCAACGTCCGTAAACGGCATGGCTGTCGGCCAGACACACTGTGACAAAGCCATAGAGACCGGTCATATGTGTGCCCTAGAACCGAAGTTCCCCGGCCGCCCCTGGAGCAATGGGGCCTGTCGTGGACGTCCCAAAGCTGAGCTGAGGGGTGGCACACGCTCGAAGGCCGAACATGGGGGGACTACAAGAGTCGAGGACCCAGCCTGTCACCCAGTCGGCTGTTGATAGAAGAATCGCAGGATTCAAAAATGCAGGAACAAAATAATAAAAAAAGAAAAGGGAGAAAAATCGCCAGAAAAAAACTCCAGAGTCCAGGAACTCCAGAGATAGCCTTGACCTCCTGTCGTTAGGCAGAAAACAAACTGAGGCTGCTAAAGCAGGGTGTGGGTTATGCCTGGGGGAGCCACGCCCCCTGGGAGGAGCAGCATGAAGGAAAGTTTTTAACACCTTAAGTGCTGTAGAATTCTGCCTAAATCTCCTGGTAGGAAGAAGCATAACCCTAAGGTCAATGAAGGCTGTGTCCGTCTATGAACGAAAGAGAAAAGAAGGAAGAAGACTCACGGCCACCCCTGGAGCAACGGGGCATGCCGTGGATGGCCCAGCACCTAGCTAAAGGCCGGCACACGCTCGATGGCCGAACTTGGGGGGGGGACTACACGGATCGAGGATCCAGCCTGTCACCCAGTCGGCAGTTGATTGTAGATCCCTGGATCCAAAAGTACTGTGCTGTGTGGAGTGTTTAACACTTAACACGCTGTTTTTTCTTTCCCAAGATCTGAAAGATTCTCTCTGGTTGGTGTAATGAAAAAAAATGCAGAAAGAAAATAGGATTTTGGCTCTCATTGTAAAAATCCTGTTTTTGGAGTCCATTGAGGGTCATCGTATCAGAATAAAACACAAAAACACTGGGGGATTCAAGGTTAACATTTTTTTAAAATAATTTATTATGTGTCACAACATTAGAAAAGATGCATCAGCAACACCCAACACATTCTCCCGCCATTCTGGCAGCTCCCATGTCTGACAGTTCTTATACAGCTATGGGGCGTGACCATGCGGTGATGTCACCCAGAGACCTCGCCTTTTTGATGTCACAGACCCTTCATGCCCTTAACGTCACAAGAGGGCAGGGTCTCCAGGTGACATCACCACACAGCTGTATAAGAACTGTCAGACGTGGGAGCTGCCAGAACAGCGGAAGAATGCGTCGGGGATGGGGGGGGGGGGAGATGCATATTTTTTTATTTTGTACATCAGGTCGGCCATCGTGTTTGGCGGTGGATCTACATTGGGGGACATTAATAATTTCTAATAAGGGACTTGTCAAAAACGGCGCATTTATTACAATACACTTTTGTTACAATACACTTTTTTGGGGGGGTGATTGGGCAGGCGTACTATGTATCCCATACTCAGTCACACAGGGGACGGGGGATCTGGGTTCCCCCGATAAGCCCATGTCCGCAGACCCCCCCAACCACAGCCCAGGGTTATGGGGAAGAGACCCCTGTCCCCATCAACATGGGGACAAGATGCTTTGAGGTGAGAGGGACCCCATGCTGGTCTCTTGCCAGCCCCCCTCAACGTCGGATCAAAATCAGATCCCGTTCATTAAAGTCGGATCGACAGTAGAATGCCACCTATTATTGTTATAGGAAGGGGAGGGGAGGGGGGGGGGGGATCGGGAGAAGAGGGAAAAAAATGGAATAATGGCATTGGGGAAAAAAATTTAAAAAAAAGGACTGCAAAGTTACTAGAGAGTGCTTCCTATTTATTTTTCTATAAATACATATGAACAAATAGTAGAAAATATAAAACAATTCTATGTAGGGAATTATAGTACATTTTTCTGAACTCCCTCCAGTGCAGAGTATAGAAAAACCCGGGTTCTGGTAGTAAGAATGACTCCATCCCGGGGGGTCTCATCTAAAATCTCCACGTGGAGCCGTTCCGTGGAATGGAGGTTTCCCTGTGTATTTTGTGTCGGTCTCATTCAGACCCCCCCCCCCCCCCCATGTATTCTGGGTACCCAACGAGCTGCAGGACATGGATTTCAGAAAAGGGGTTTGAGGAAGTATTTGCCATTAACTGAAGTAACAAGACTAAAAAAATACATAAATATATACAAAATGTAAACGAGCAACAGTGCCTAGAAGTGTGAATAAAATACAACATTTCACTCCTAGGGCGGTTTGTCTAAGGCCCCTTTCACACGAAGGCGTATTTCAGGCGTTTTAGCGCTAAAAATAGCGTATAACTAACGCCTGAAATAATCCTGCCCCAGCATTCTCAATGTGAAAGTCCGAGGGCTTTCACACCGAGGCGATGCGCTGGCAGGAGGGAAAAAAATCTCCGGCAAGCAGCATCTTTGGAGCGGTGTGTTTACAGCTCCTTCCCATTGAAATCAATGGGAAACTGCAGTAATACCGCCGGCAATGCGCCTCTGCAGGTATTAACCCTTTTTTGGCCGATAGCGGGGGTTAAAACCGCACCGCTAGCGGCCGAATATTGCAGTAAATACGACGGTATAGCGGGGCTAAAAATCGCGACGCTAGACCGCCACCGCACCCCACATGCCCAGTGTGAAAGGGTCCTAACAGTCCAGGACGGCACACAGGGGTGCAAACTAAAAACAAATAAAATAAAATAAAAAGCATTTCATTGGCTGGGCGGTTCGTCCAAAAGCTCTGCCTTCTGCTTGTATTTGGCCAGGATTTCTCGCAGATCGGCCAGCAAGTCCTGCTTCATGAACGCCTCGTACTCCCGCTCCGTCTTTAGGCGCTTCTCCTCCAAGTGTTTCTGAAACAGAAGACAGAGAAAGATCAGCCTGAGACATCAACAGGTCATCATGCGACAAATATGGATCTCGCTTCATTGGCTCAGTGGTTGGCACTTCTGCCTTGCAGCACTGGGGTCATCGGTTTGATTCCCAGTCAGGACATTAAACTGCCATAACAACTGACTTGGTTTGCGAGTGTTGTCTCGCAAAACAAGCAGAATTTAATCTAATGGGGCCTGCAGTACCACATTTGGCCAGAGGTTATGGGGGCGCTGGAGCCGTTCGGAAATACTCAGAAACATTATCGGAAATACTGTTCTCGAGCCTTTCCGAGTTCAGCTGAGCTGTCCCCGAGCCTTTCCAAGTATTTCCGAGGCTCTCTGGCGCCCCCTCCTCTGGCCACATGTGGTATTGCATGCCATAGAAGTCGATGCGGAACAAATTATCTTCGTTTCCATTGACTTCTATGGGGAAACTCGCTTTCATATGCAAGTGCTTTGGATTACAAGCATTCTCCTGGAACGGATTATACTCGTAATCCAAGGTTCCACTGTATGTATACACATACATTTTCGTTGTGTAGCAGTTAAATAAACAAAAAAAAAAAAATGGAGTTTATGATACATGTTTTTTATATATATATATATATCTATCTCTCTCTATATATATCTATATACACACACAAGATTATATACATCTATCTATCTATCTATCTATCTATCTATCTATCTATCTATCTATCTATCTGTCTATCTATCTATCTGTCTATCTGTCTATCTATCTGTCTGTCTATATCTAATTTGTTTGCACTGCAGAGCAATGATGTGAACAGGCTCCATAACCCCTGCCCTGTAGTTGATGCTGGCTATGCAGGTGCAGGGAACATTTTTTTTTATGTTTCCCAAACTTGGGTTTTGACCACTTAAAGACCGCCTAACGCCGATATACGTCAGCAGAATGGCATAGCTGGGCACAGGCACGTCGCCTTTAAGAGCCCAGCTGTGGGGCGCGTGCACGTGATCTGGTCCAAAGCTCCGTGATCGCGGGACCCGATCGTCGCCGGTGTCCCTCGATCTGTCACAGGAGCTGAAGAACGGGGAGAGGTGAGTGTAAACAAACCTTTCCCGTTCTTCACTGTGGCAACGTCAGTGATCGTCTGTTCCCTGATATAGGGATAGACTATCAATGACATCACACGTCCAGCCACGCCCCCTTCAGTTAGAAACACATATGAGGTCACACTTAAACCCATCAGCGCCCCCTAGTGGTTAACTCCCAAACTGCAATTGTAATTTTCACAGTAAGCAGTGCATTTTTATAGCACTTTCGCTGTGAAAATGACAATGGTCCCAAAAATGTGTCAAAATTGTCCGATGTGTCCGCCATAATGTCGCAGTCACAAAAAAAAAAAAATCTGATCGCTGCCATTAGTAAAAAAAAAAAAAAAAAAAAAAAAGCCATAAAACTATCCCTTATTTTGAAAACGCTATACATTTTGTGCAAACCAATCAAACGCTTATTACGTATTCTTCTACATATTTTTTGAAGAAAAAAAATAAATAAATTGTATCGGCCTAAACTGAGAAAACAATATATTTTTTTATATCTTTTTTTGGGGATATTTATTATAGCAAAAAAAGTAAAAATTGTTTTTTTTTTTTCAAAATTGTCGCTCTATTTTTGTTTATAGCGCAAAAAATAAAAACCGCAGAGGTGATCAAACACCACCAAAAGAAATCTCTATTTGTGGGGAAAAAAGGACGCCAATTTTGTTTGGGAGCCACGTCGCACGACCGCGCAATTGTCTGTTAAAGCGACGCAGTACCGAATCGCAAAAACTGTCCGGGTCCTTTACCTGCATAATGGTCCGGGTCTTAAGTGGTTAAATTGATGATTTTTAAATGAGAATTGTGATCTCCTGGTCCCCAAACAGTATTGTATGCATGGCAGATCATATGATGGAATTGTGGGCGGTTCCTCACCTCTATTGCTCCAACATGAGAGGCCACAGCGGTCACCACCCGAATCAGCTTATTGCCCACTTGTCTGTTCTCCTCTTCAGTCTGGTGCTCAACAAGCTGCAACCTGGAATGGGAAATGGAGATTGTGATCTCGTACTGATGGCAATCTCAGTGTACATAACTAAAAAGAGTAATACATCTAATATCAAGTCAAACAATAACATAAAATATCTGACAAAACTGCCACTATAAAATTGAATTTCAAAGTGGCAGTTTTGACGTATTTGATTACATAGTATCCATAGGAAATTAACATTTGTAGCCTTATTACAACAGCCTTTTAGACCAACAGTGCTAAAAGAGAATCGGAGGTTTCCAAGGATCCTGCAAATTGCTCTCTGTATATCCTAGAAGAAGCTACTCTATTGGCGACACGCGTATAGGAGGGAGGAGCCCAGCCCTGAATCGTTCCATGATCACCAAGAGCATGAGTGGTGTGGTGAGCTCACAAGCGAGATGTTAAGAAATGCTGTATTTTTATTTAACTTATTGTAAGTGCAATTTTATGTGGGGTATTATAATAAATTATTTACACATAGAGCACTATGCAGTTGCCAGGGCTGGACTGGGACAAACGTGGCCCTGGACTTCATCCAGACCGACCCAGGGCACAACACATTAGGGCACATCGGGACATCAGGACACATTGTTCACTTGCCAGCATGAAGAGTAGCGCAGAAAGCGTCTGTAATAGGTTCTCTCTCATGTCACGCTGCTCCTCGGCGGCCCCACCTCTCTTCTCATCCATCCCAAATGATGTCACACTCACAAGCCAATAGGGATGGACGAGAAGAGAGGAGGGGCCGCCGAGGAGCAGCATGACATGAAAGAGAACTTATTACAGATGCTTCCTGCACTACTCTGCATACTGGCTAAATCTCAATCTACCCGTCAGGCGCAAGCTGACGGCGATTGACGCGGACCTCCAATCCAATAGGCAGATTAGGCAGCCGCTGAAGCCGGCCCACCAGGAAACTCCCGGTAGTCCCGATGGCCAGGACATGCCTGGCAGTTGCCCTTCTATTTCATGTGTACCATGTAAAACGATTTTGAGAGAGGAGAACCATATCCAAGCATAAGAGAGGAGATATCCATCGCTGAGGGATTGGCTGGTTTTACAAGAAAGAAAAGCTTGCGATTAACCGCTTGCCGACTGCCCAACGTACATTTACATTGGCAGAATGGCACGGGCAGGCAAAGCAACGTACAGGTAGGTTGCTTTGGATCTGCCTTCTAGCGGGCACACGCCGCGGGCTCCATGACCTGCAGACACGATGTCCCGCGATAGTGTCACGGAGAGGCAGAACGAGGGGAGGTGCCTTTGTAAACAAGACATTTCCCTGTTCTGCCTAGTGACAGGACACGCATCTACTGCTCCATGTCATCGGGAGCAGTGATCAATGTCGTGTCACTTGTAGCCCATCCCCCCCCACAGTTAGGATCACTCACTAGGAAAAACACTTAACCCCCTTCCTCACCCCATAGTGGTCAACACCTTCCCTGCCACTGTCATTTCCACAGTAATCAGTGCAGTTTTATAGCACTGATCGCTGTATAAATGTCAATGGTGCCAAAAATGTCTGCCGCAATATCGCAGTCACAAAAAAATTGGCCTAAACTGAGGAAAACATTTTTTTTTTTTTTAATATACTTTTAGGGATATTATAGCAAAAAAAGTAGAAAAAAAAATATATTGCTTTGTTTTCAAAATTGCCACTTTTTTTGGTTTATAGCGAAAACAAAAAAAAAAAGGATTTTTGTACTCACCGTAAAATCCATTTCTCTGAGTTCATAGACGGACACAGCATCCTTTGACCTTAGGGTTATGCTTCTTCCTACCAGGAGATTTAGGCAGAATTCTACAGCACTTAAGGTGTTAAAAACTTTCCTTCATGCCGCTCCTCCCAGGGGGCGTGGCTCCCCCAGGCATAACCCCCACTCTGCTTTAGCAGCCTCAGTTCGTAACAAGCAGTACAAACAAAGGAGGGGTGGGTGCTGTGTCCGTCTATGAACTCAGAGAAATGGATTTTACGGTGAGTACAAAAATCCTTTTTTCTCTTTCGTTCATAGACGGACACAGCATCCTTTGACCTTAGGGACGTCCCCAAGCAGTGTCAAAAAAATTCGAGGGGTGGGAAAATAACACAGCAAAAACAGGTTACACCCCAAACAAAACCGGAGTTACTCAACGGAGGAACTCCAACCTTAAACTGCCGCCTGTAACACCCTGCGGCCGAAGGAGGCATCAGAAGATGCACTCACATCCACCTTATAAAACTTTGAAAAAGTGTGGAACGACGACCAGGTCGCTGCCTTACACACCTGTAACACAGAGGCTTGGTGTCGGAAGCCCAGGAGGCCCCGATCGCCCTGGTCGAATGCGCCATGACCCGAAAGGGAGGCGCCCGCCCCTTCAGGGCGTAGGCCTGAAGCACAACCTGTCGGATCCACCTGGAAATGGTGGCCGACGAGACTGCCAGGCCCTTACTGGGACCGGACACAGACACGAACAGCGAGTCCGACTTCCGGAACGGAGCTGTCGCCGACAAGTAAACTCGAAGGGCCCGAACCACATCCAGAGAATGTAAAGAGGCCTCCTTCGGGTTCTTCGGCTGAGGACATAATGATGGAACAACAATGTCCTCGTTAATGTGAAAAGGCCGAAACGACCTTCGGAAGAAAAGAGGGCTGCGGGCGCAGCACCGCCTTATCCTGATGGATGACCAAGTAGGGGGCCTTGCAATACAAGGCCGCCAGTTCAGACACTCGTCTGATAGAGGTAATAGCTACCAGAAAGACCACCTTCTGCGACAAAGTCAGCAAGGGGATCTCCCGAATGTCCTCAAAGGGGGCACGCTGAAGCGCCGAGAGGACCAAGTTCAAGTCCCAAGAAGGTAGCGGAGGGCGCACCGGGGGGGCCACATGCCGGACCCCCTGCACAAACGTGCGAACCAAAGAATTCGCTGCCAAGGGACGCTGAAAATAAACAGCCTGAGCAGAAATCTGACTCTTGATCGTGCTCAAGGCAAGAGCCTGGTCCACTCCCCGCTGTAGGAACAGCAGGATCCGGGACACCACGTAAGTACGGGGGTGCCACTTCATCTCCTCACACATAGAGATGTATGCTTTCCATGTACGATGGTAAATTTTTCGAGAAGTGGACTTCCGTGCACGCAGCATGGTAGAGATTACCGGGCCCGACAGGCCCCGGTCCTTCAGTACCTGGTTTTCAACAGCCACGTCGTTAAAGCCAGTGACCGTAAAGCAGGATGGAAGATCGGGCCCTGAGACAGGAGATCTTCCCTCAGAGGCAGACGCCAGGGGGCGTCTGTCACCAGACGTACCAGGTCCGCGTACCAAGAGCGACGCGGCCAATCCGGGGCGATCAGGATCGTTGGAATACCTTCGGCTTCCACCCTGCGCAGCAGGCGGGGTAGGAGCCTTAGAGGAGGGAAGGCGTAAATCAGGTGATATTGACCCAGGGAGCCACTAACGCGTCTGACGTGTCTGCCCACGGGTCCCTTGACCTAGCCACAAACCATGGTACCTTCCGATTGAGACGGGACGCCAGAAGGTCCACGTCTGGAGTGCCCCATTTTTGGCACAGGATCTGAAACACCTCCGGGTGGAGAGACCACTCCCCTTGATCCAGAGTCATGCGACTTAGGGAGTCGGCTTGCCAATTCAGAACTCCCGGAATGTATACCGCCGACAGGGCCGGAACGGACCTTTCGGCCCACCGAAGTATGTGAGCGACCTCCGTCGCCGCGGCCGAGCTCCTTGTGCCGCCCTGATGATTGATGTACGCCACGGCCGTGGCGTTGTCGGACTGGATCCTGACAGGACGGCCCTTTAGCTCCAGCGACCACCTGACAAGGCACAGCTTGATTGCTCGGAGCTCCAGGATATTGATCGGCAGGCGGGACTCCTCCCGAGTCCAGCGCCCCTGGGCTGACTGGGTGCCCCAGACGCCCCCCCAGCCGAAGAGGCTGGCATCCGTCGTGACCACTGTCCAGCGGCACGGAAGAAAAGACTTCCCGGACCGAAGCACCGGAGACGTCAGCCACCATGCCAGGGAAGACTTGGCCAGATGGCTCAACCGAATCTGGTGATCCAGAGAAGATGGGACCCTGTCCCATCGTGACAGAATCTCCTTCTGTAGTACCCTGGTGTGGATTGGGCATACAGAACTGCCTCGAAGGAGGCCACCATCAGACCCAGAACCCGCATGCAGAAGCGAAGAGATGACCACTTCTGGGTCAACAACTGTCTCACTGCAGATTGCAGGGTCAGCAGGTTTTGCGATGGGAGGAACACTTTTGTCTCCCCCGAATCCAAAACCAGCCCCAGGGGTTCCAGCCTCTGGGACGGAACCAACACTGATTTTCTGAGATTCAGAAACCAGCCGAACTCCTGCAGAGTCCGACACGTGATGGACACGTCCTCCTCTAACTCTGAGCCTGAAGAAGCTCTCAGGAGAAGGTCGTCCAGGTATCCCACGATAGCGATCCCTCGCTGCCGTAGCAAGGCCAGGATCGGGGCGAGCACCTTGGTGAACACCCGTGGTGCCGACGCCAGCCCGAACGGGAGGGCCACGAATTGATAGTGGTCCTCCCCGATCGCAAAGCGCAGATACCTTTGGTGGCTTGTGCAAACGGGAACATGCAGGTATGCGTCCATGATGCCTCAGGACGCCATGAAGTCCCCCTGGTGGAGGGACGCCATGATAGAACGGATCGACTCCATCCTGAATCGCTGCACCTTGACAAAGGAGTTGAGGGCCTTTAGGTCCAGGATAGGGCGAACCCCTCCCTTCTTGGGGACCACGAACAGATTGGAGTAGAACCCCCGAAACCGTTCCAGCGAGGGGACCGGCACAACCACCCCCCTGTCCAGAAGATCCTGGACAGCCCCGGACAGGGCTAGCCGACGATCCGGAGGAAGCTGGAGGTTGGATGGAAAAAAATCTGTTTGGGGGACAAGAAAGGAACTCTATCTTGTACCCCGAGGCGACCACCTCGCAAACCCAACGGTCGGATAGAAGAGAATTCCACCGATCCACGAAGTCGTGAAGCCGTCCCCCCACCCGAGACCCGGGCGGGGGCAGACCTTCATGCGGAAGCAGGCTTGTCCGCAGGCTTGTTCGGTTTTTTGAACCAGGGGCGCTTACGCCCGGCAGCAAGGGCTTTTGCACCTTGCGGACCTTTTCCAGCCGCGCTGGCGCACGAAAAAAACCGTTTAGGGGGTAGTAAAAGTAGGACCTTGCTTGCGGCGAGGTTCCCTACCCTTCCCCGACTGAGGGAGCAAGGTGCTCTTACCTCCAGTGGCATCCTTAATGATGTCATCCAGGGATGCCCCCAAAAGCCGTCCGCCCTTAAAGGGCAAATCTACCAAGGCCTTTTTTGAGTACTGGTCAGCCGACCAGCACTTCAGCCATATAAGGCGGCGCAGAACCACTGCGTAGACAGAAGCCCTGGAAAGCAAAGGAATCTAATCCATATCCGCCTCGCAGAGAAACTTCTGACCCTGAATCAACTGTTCAGCCAGGTCCCTAGAGGACTCGGAAGCCCCCTGGACCTCCAGGTCCTGCAGCAGGAGCTTCGCCCTTTCAGTCAGCGTCTGAGCTACCAGGGCTCCGGCCAGAGCCGGCCTTACCACCGAACCCACCACCGAGAACAGGGAGCGGGCCACGGCCTCCACTCTCCTATTAGCGGGGTCCTTGAAAGCAGGAGCCCCCTCCACAGGCAACGTAGTAGCCTTACTCAGTCTGGACACAGGAGGGTCCACCGACGGAGGAGTGACCCACTTTTTTAAAAAAGTCCTCCTCCAGGGGGTAACGGTAGCAAAGCTTTTAGGAACCGTAAAAGCCTTTTGCGGTGTATCCCATTCCTTATACAACATATTGTCTAAATAAGGAACACAGGGGAATACCTTAGCGGTACGCGGTGGTTTGCGGAATCCAAAAGGACTGACACCGCTGGTGTCTCCGCCAAATCCTCTAAATGAAGAGCCTCACGCACCGCAGTAATAAGAGCTCCAACAAATTCCTTATCAGCAGACTCCGCAGCAGAGTCATCCTCGCTGTCCATGTGGGTTAAGCCCGCATCCTCTGACATGACAGAACCAGAAGCATCAGATTCTGCGTCAGAGATATCCCCAGAAACAGCCTCCGGGGGGGGGCGCTTTTTTACCCCCCAACCGAGCACTGGCTGCTTCAAACCTGGTGAGAAAAGACTCCAGGACAGCCGACACCGATTGAACAGATGTGGCAGGGGGAGGGGCGCTTAAGGGTTAATTCCGGCATTGTAAGAAATGAGGGGCCTGATTCAGGCTCCATATTGCCGTTGCCATTTCACCCCTACTGCCAAGGGCAGGAAAAAAGTCCCCCACAGGTCACCTCCCGGCCGCTAGAGCACAGTATGGGGCCCCCTGAGACTCACCACCCCCTGGTACAGCGCGGTCTGTGAAGGCAAGTGTGTGCTGAGGAGAAGCTGCAGCGCTGCGTCTGTCCCCTCAGATGATTCGCGGTCTTTTTTCCCCGCCGAAACGGCCACTAGAGGCCGAACTAGTGCTGAAAATGGCGCCGGCCACAAGAAAATGGCCGCCGAATAATACAAGCGCGGCTCCGGCAAAATGGCCGCCGTTGCGCAGTTTTAAAAAGACAGTGTACCCAAAAATGACAGTACACCAAAACAGCACACAGCACACACAAAAATGCCCAGAATGTCCACCACAGTCCCCTGCAGTGACACAGAACAGCCCCAGCCATACCCGAGTGAAAAAAAAAAAAAAAAAAAAAATATGAGCCCCAGGGAAAAAACCCCCTGCACAGCCGTCACCCAAAGGGGAAAGGAGGGAGAGGAATAAGGGAGAGAGGAAAGCAGGGGAAAACCCTCAGTCGACCTCCCAAGGGAAAACATTCCAGCCAGACCACTTACCTGAGTAAGGGGCCACTACTTACCTGTCCTGCGACTACCTGGCTGGAGGTATCCCAGACAGAACCAACGTCCGCGAACGGCATGGCTGTCAGCCAGACACACTGTGACAAGGCCATAGAGACCGGTCATATGTGTGCCCTAGAACCGAAGTTCCCCGGCCGCCCCTGGAGCAATGGGGCCTGTCGTGGACGTCCCAAAGCGGAGCTGAGGGCCGGCACACGCTCGAAGGCCGAACCTGGGGGGACTACAAGGGTCGAGGACCCAGCCTGTCACCCAGTCGGCTGTTGATAGAAGAATCGCAGGATTCAAAAATAAAAATAAAATAAAAAAGCGAGGAAAAAACTCGCAAAATGCAAAAAAATTTGCAAGAAAAAACTCCAGAGTCCAGGACTCCAGAGAGAGCCTGACTCTCCTGACGGTTAGGCAGAAACAAACTGAGGCTGCTAAAGCAGAGTGGGGGTTATGCCTGGGGGAGCCACGCCCCCTGGGAGGAGCGGCATGAAGGAAAGTTTTTAACACCTTAAGTGCTGTAGAATTCTGCCTAAATCTCCTGGTAGGAAGAAGCATAACCCTAAGGTCAAAGGATGCTGTGTCCGTCTATGAACGAAAGAGAAAAAAAAAAACATGCAGAGATGATCAAATACCAAAAGAAAGCTCTATTTGTGGGTGGGTGGGGAGAGGACGTCCATTTTGTTTGGGTTGAACATCTCACGACCGTCTAATTGTCAGTTAAAGCGACGCAGTGCCGAATCGCACAGAAATGCCCCGGTCATTCAGCAGCCAATTCTTCCGGGGCTGAAAGGAGTGGGGCGAGAGCACAATTCACCTGGTGAATGTTTGATTATATGTTTATTTTATTGTACTTTTCAATTTTTGTTTTATCAAATCACAGATTAATTTAGTGCAATACATTATATGCACTGTGGAGCGGATTGTATGGGAAGAGTGCTGCACCATTTATATATGCAATTTTCTTTTTTGTTTGGTGCAGTGAATCACCGATAGGTGTACAGCAGCTCTTTTGTATTTTTAGAAAACATTATTATTAACATTACATTATTAATGAGATTTATATAGGTGTTTTAGTATACAGGTCACCAAATTAGTTTGTTTGCGTTTTAGGATACCAGGTAGCGCCGGTTGCTTCACGTCATTTATATTGTAGCAGCAATATTTTCAACTGTCGTGAATGCATTACATTTATTCATGACAGCTGTGATTACTACCGATCTGTGATTGGCTACAGCTACTCACAAGGTACAGGGCGCTGTGACTGGCCCAGGTGCCAAGTGATAGCTGTGGGTCAATCACCGCTACTGGATTCGCAATCCGTGGATGTACGCGATTGTGCCTGCACGTGCCGCAGTACATGTACTGTGACGGGTCGACAAGTTAAAGGAAGGCTTAAATGAAGGCTACTGGCAGCTACTCACATGCCAGTAGCCTTCATTTAAGCCTTCCTTTAACCACTTGTCGACCCGCCACAGTACATGCACTGCGGCACGTGCAGGCACAATCGCGTACATACACGGATTGCGAATCCAGTAGCTGTGACTGACCCACAGCTATCACATGGCACCTGGGCCAGTCACAGCGCCCTGTACCATGTGAGTAGCTATAGCCAATCACAGATCAGTAGTAATTTATTTGCAGTACAGTATATAGAAGCCAATTAAATGAACTAGGGCCGAAACTAATCGATTACAATTTTCATAATCGATTAATTTCATAGTTATTGATTAATAGGCCAGTAACATAATGGGGTTAAAAAAACTAAAATTAGCCCTTTATAGTACAAAAAAGCAAATCGCTACTGTAAATATTACTTTCACTGTCCCACAGTAAAAAAAATGAACCCCTTACAGTAGCGATTATTTGCTCTTTTTGTACTTATTTTTGTTTTTATAACTCCCATTATGTTACTAAACGTCTCAGGCCGGAGGTCACACCTCTGTTTTTTGGTGCTTTTTGCAGAAAGATACTACAGTTCATTTACATGTTTTCCTATGGGACACGTTCACATCCATGATTTTTTTTTCAGCTGCTGCGTATTTGGAAAGGTCAAGGACTTAAAAACGCAAAATGTTGCTATTTTTTTTTTGGTTCCATATACTTCAACGGAGAAGCTGCAGAAAAGCGTGTCATGTGTTTTTGTGGCAATTTGTGTTTTGTAATCTGGCCAACAACAAATTAACCCAAAAAAAAAAAAAATTTAAATGCTGCTAATTTTCTTCTTTTTTTAAAGGCTATTATCCGATTAATCAAAACAATAATCGGCCAACTAATCGATTATAAAAATAATCGTTAGTTGCAGCCCTAAAATGAACCTGCTGGTGCCCAATCCTCAGTAATATTATCAGAAAGTAATCCTAACCCATATGCCTACATTTGGAGAATGTGGCTTCACAAAGCTGTGCCTCTGTCCCCAATGCCATCTCCCAAGGACAGGAAGCCGTGCAGCCTTGTGTTGGAGCTTCTGTTCTGTACTTACTCCTGCTTTGACCTCTCCAGGTCCTTCATAGCCTCATCCAGTCCTTTGCTCACTCCGGACTCCAGCAACTGGCGATGTTTTTCTAAAGACTGGAGCTCAGATACCCATTCCCTCTCCTGTTCTTCTATGTCCTGGGAAGATGACAATCATTAGTTGAATGGAGGGGGGCACCAATTCCCATAATCCTAGTTGGCACACATCAAAACAAGGACTCTACCTTAGTCTTCTGCAGTACGAGCTCATCCAGCCTCTGGACCTCATCCTTGAGTTTCTTCACATCATTCCTCTTATCAGAATTCATGGATCTCATCTACAGGAAGGAAAGGACACAAATCAGCGTGCAATCATTTCTACAATTATATTGGAACACATTAGTGGAAACTACAGTAAAATAGGATTTTTGTACCCACCGTAAAATCCTATTATTGCATTCCTTAAAAGGCAGTGGTCATCAACTCCTGTCCTCAGGGCCCACTAACAGGCCAGGTTTTATGTATTACCTTGGGGAGATGCAGACTAGAATACTGCAATCACTGAGCAGCAAATTATCACCTGTGATGTATTTCAGTTATCCTGCAAACCTGGCCTGTTAAGGTGCCCCCCAAGGACAGGGTTAATGACCACTGCCTTCAGGGACACAGGACAGCTCTTTTCAAGTTAAAATATTTATTTATTTATTTTTGCTAGAAAATTACTTTTCAGAGACATGGCAAACACTGAGGCAATGCCACGGCTCTGGACCTCTGCAACTAACTTTTACCAGTACACAGAGGTCTGAAACCACCACAATGGGGAATCCAGTAATTGGCGGGGGGACTGGGGAAAAAATAAATAAATAAATCACATTCCAGGCAAGCCCTGCAAAGTCCAGCAGGGTTTGGGTACAGCACTCCAAATCAAAGGCTGATCCGGTAGCCTGCATATAGAGACCAGCTCAGCAAGAATGCTGACAGAAGCAAAAAAACAGCAGAACTGAAGAAATTACATTTATTCTCTGGGCACAATAGCAAAAAACTAAGGAGTGCTGGGAGAAGGAGGGAATATCCAAGGCTGGCCTACAATTTTTTTTTTTTGCAGTATTCGATCCTCCTGTAGGAGGCAGTATAACCCGATCGTACAAAACTTCCTGTGTCCCTTAAAAGACTGAAAAGTAATGACAGCTAGAATTCAATTTGTCCCATTCCTCCTCAAACCAGCACAATGAAAACAGAATCTGTCTGTCTATCCGCTACAGATGCGAGAAGAAAAACGGTATTCTACATTGTATAAAGGATCTGTATGATAATCAGAGCTCCATCCCACCTGCTCCTTCACTTCCTGAATCTCCATCTTCTTAGTAATAGCCTTCGTTACCAGATCTTCCGACTGCGTCAGCATCTCCAGCAAGGGGAGCTATAGGAAAGGAAAGGACAAAGGATTAGTGTTGATCAAAAAAGACTTAATAAAAGTTGCATTGAACTTCTGTAATACATTGTACGCAGTTTAGAAGTAAATGACACGGTCTGCAGAGAAGAAGTTTGTTTTCTGTGTGAAATCCGTCATCAAAAAAAAAAAAAGAAGGAGAATAAAAAAAAAAGAGGAGGAGGAGGAAAAAAAAAAGAAGAAAAAAAAAGAGAAAAGGAGATATGCACATTGCTGGATAAAGCTGTCAGCAGCTACAAATACTGCAACGGCTGACTTTAAAAAAAAGGATTTTTGTACTCACCGTAAAATCCATTTCTCTGAGTTCATAGACGGACACAGCATCCTTTGACCTTAGGGTTATGCTTCTTCCTACCAGGAGATTTAGGCAGAATTCTACAGCACTTAAGGTGTTAAAAACTTTCCTTCATGCCGCTCCTCCCAGGGGGCGTGGCTCCCCCAGGCATAACCCCCACTCTGCTTTAGCAGCCTCAGTTCGTAACAAGCAGTACAAACAAAGGAGGGGTGGGTGCTGTGTCCGTCTATGAACTCAGAGAAATGGATTTTACGGTGAGTACAAAAATCCTTTTTTCTCTTTCGTTCATAGACGGACACAGCATCCTTTGACCTTAGGGACGTCCCCAAGCAGTGTCAAAAAAATTCGAGGGGTGGGAAAATAACACAGCAAAAACAGGTTACACCCCAAACAAAACCGGAGTTACTCAACGGAGGAACTCCAACCTTAAACTGCCGCCTGTAACACCCTGCGGCCGAAGGAGGCATCAGAAGATGCACTCACATCCACCTTATAAAACTTTGAAAAAGTGTGGAACGACGACCAGGTCGCTGCCTTACACACCTGTAACACAGAGGCTTGGTGTCGGAAGCCCAGGAGGCCCCGATCGCCCTGGTCGAATGCGCCATGACCCGAAAGGGAGGCGCCCGCCCCTTCAGGGCGTAGGCCTGAAGCACAACCTGTCGGATCCACCTGGAAATGGTGGCCGACGAGACTGCCAGGCCCTTACTGGGACCGGACACAGACACGAACAGCGAGTCCGACTTCCGGAACGGAGCTGTCGCCGACAAGTAAACTCGAAGGGCCCGAACCACATCCAGAGAATGTAAAGAGGCCTCCTTCGGGTTCTTCGGCTGAGGACATAATGATGGAACAACAATGTCCTCGTTAATGTGAAAGGCCGAAACGACCTTCGGAAGAAAAGAGGGCTGCGGGCGCAGCACCGCCTTATCCTGATGGATGACCAAGTAGGGGGCCTTGCAATACAAGGCCGCCAGTTCAGACACTCGTCTGATAGAGGTAATAGCTACCAGAAAGACCACCTTCTGCGACAAAGTCAGCAAGGGGATCTCCCGAATGTCCTCAAAGGGGGCACGCTGAAGCGCCGAGAGGACCAAGTTCAAGTCCCAAGAAGGTAGCGGAGGGCGCACCGGGGGGGCCACATGCCGGACCCCCTGCACAAACGTGCGAACCAAAGAATTCGCTGCCAAGGGACGCTGAAAATAAACAGCCTGAGCAGAAATCTGACTCTTGATCGTGCTCAAGGCAAGAGCCTGGTCCACTCCCCGCTGTAGGAACAGCAGGATCCGGGACACCACGTAAGTACGGGGGTGCCACTTCATCTCCTCACACATAGAGATGTATGCTTTCCATGTACGATGGTAAATTTTTCGAGAAGTGGACTTCCGTGCACGCAGCATGGTAGAGATTACCGGGCCCGACAGGCCCCGGTCCTTCAGTACCTGGTTTTCAACAGCCACGTCGTTAAAGCCAGTGACCGTAAAGCAGGATGGAAGATCGGGCCCTGAGACAGGAGATCTTCCCTCAGAGGCAGACGCCAGGGGGCGTCTGTCACCAGACGTACCAGGTCCGCGTACCAAGAGCGACGCGGCCAATCCGGGGCGATCAGGATCGTTGGAATACCTTCGGCTTCCACCCTGCGCAGCAGGCGGGGTAGGAGCCTTAGAGGAGGGAAGGCGTAAATCAGGTGATATTGACCCAGGGAGCCACTAACGCGTCTGACGTGTCTGCCCACGGGTCCCTTGACCTAGCCACAAACCATGGTACCTTCCGATTGAGACGGGACGCCAGAAGGTCCACGTCTGGAGTGCCCCATTTTTGGCACAGGATCTGAAACACCTCCGGGTGGAGAGACCACTCCCCTTGATCCAGAGTCATGCGACTTAGGGAGTCGGCTTGCCAATTCAGAACTCCCGGAATGTATACCGCCGACAGGGCCGGAACGGACCTTTCGGCCCACCGAAGTATGTGAGCGACCTCCGTCGCCGCGGCCGAGCTCCTTGTGCCGCCCTGATGATTGATGTACGCCACGGCCGTGGCGTTGTCGGACTGGATCCTGACAGGACGGCCCTTTAGCTCCAGCGACCACCTGACAAGGCACAGCTTGATTGCTCGGAGCTCCAGGATATTGATCGGCAGGCGGGACTCCTCCCGAGTCCAGCGCCCCTGGGCTGACTGGGTGCCCCAGACGCCCCCCCAGCCGAAGAGGCTGGCATCCGTCGTGACCACTGTCCAGCGGCACGGAAGAAAAGACTTCCCGGACCGAAGCACCGGAGACGTCAGCCACCATGCCAGGGAAGACTTGGCCAGATGGCTCAACCGAATCTGGTGATCCAGAGAAGATGGGACCCTGTCCCATCGTGACAGAATCTCCTTCTGTAGTACCCTGGTGTGGATTGGGCATACAGAACTGCCTCGAAGGAGGCCACCATCAGACCCAGAACCCGCATGCAGAAGCGAAGAGATGACCACTTCTGGGTCAACAACTGTCTCACTGCAGATTGCAGGGTCAGCAGGTTTTGCGATGGGAGGAACACTTTTGTCTCCCCCGAATCCAAAACCAGCCCCAGGGGTTCCAGCCTCTGGGACGGAACCAACACTGATTTTCTGAGATTCAGAAACCAGCCGAACTCCTGCAGAGTCCGACACGTGATGGACACGTCCTCCTCTAACTCTGAGCCTGAAGAAGCTCTCAGGAGAAGGTCGTCCAGGTATCCCACGATAGCGATCCCTCGCTGCCGTAGCAAGGCCAGGATCGGGGCGAGCACCTTGGTGAACACCCGTGGTGCCGACGCCAGCCCGAACGGGAGGGCCACGAATTGATAGTGGTCCTCCCCGATCGCAAAGCGCAGATACCTTTGGTGGCTTGTGCAAACGGGAACATGCAGGTATGCGTCCATGATGCCTCAGGACGCCATGAAGTCCCCCTGGTGGAGGGACGCCATGATAGAACGGACCGACTCCATCCTGAATCGCTGCACCTTGACAAAGGATAAGAAGGGGGGGGGGGGGGGAGAAAAAGGGAAGTTTGTGTGGGATTTTTGAGGCACTGATATACAACAATATAAAAAGTAGTATAAATATTTATTTAACAGATTATACAAAAAATATATAATATATAAAGCATTTGGGACAAACCCCACTAATCAGATAGATCAGAAGACCGTTGGTCTGATCGGTGGAGTCGTGGTCTCGACCGGTTTCGCGGTATACAACCGCTTCTTCAGGAGAAATGTCTACAAGTATACAAATAAAATATAATAAAGCAACAAGCAATTGTGTACAATACTTTGATAACAAAGAAAGATACATAGGGTCAACATTGTGCCTTTGTAGGAGAGTCACAAGACTACTCACCTTGGTGCCAGAGTGATCATGGAAGGCTCGGGCAGGAAATCCCCCTAGGGCGCACGTGGGGGATAATAAGGACAGGCTCTGGTGGAAAAGGTTCATAAGTTATTCCTAATGGTTAATATACTTAGGGACGGTTGTGCATGGATGAGCCGGGATAAAGAACCGTGAAGGAAAGGGAAATTGGGACAAGGGGGGGGGGGGGGGAAAAGAAGGAGGGGAGGGGGAGAAAAAAAAAAGGGGGGGGGGGGAAAAGAGGAGGGTTGGTAATGGGGGAGGAAGAAAATGAAGGCAAAAAGGAAGAGAAAAAAGACATGATTAGTTGAAGCAGAAGGGAAAAACAATTGAAAAGAGGGATGGCAGAAGAAAGAAAGAACAAAGGTAAGGCAAAACAAAAATTGAATAAAAATAGACCAGAATGTTTGGAAAAGGATGAGCAATAGGAAATAGGAAGAGGAGCTGGGAGAAAAGAGGGCAAAGATGAGAGAGAAAATAGAAAAGGGGGAGAGGGGAAAGGATTGGGGAGAAAGGGGAGAGAAGGAAAGGGTGAAAAATAAGATAAGAGGGAGAAAGAAAGAAGTGACTGATATATGGGAGGGAAAGGGGGGGGGGGGGGAAATTAGCAAGGAGAAGGGAAAAGTGAATGGTGACAGTTCCAAAGTAACCAAATGAAAGTTGGTTAGAATGACCAGTGGTGCTGCTAAGTGAGTAGATGGGACACCAGGAAATGACATTAAGTGCTGGAGTGAGATGGGTTGATGTTGAACTAGCTTACCGTCCAGGATAAAACAATATAAATGATGCTGGGGCAGGTGACACAAATTTATAGGCAAACTGACATGAACGCCAGTGTGGTTGAACACAGGCAGAAGCCAATCTAGAAGGAGACACGGTACCACACAAATAATTGGGCATAAATGTCACTAATGATAGAGAGGCATAAAAATATAAGGTACGGATTCAGCATGAGCAGTGTATACTTACAAAGTTCTCTGAAGTGTCAGCGCGTCCCCAGGGAGAGCTCCGTGCATCTCATTCAGCTAGCTCATAGAGCAGCTTAAATGGGATATCCCAAGTCACGTCATAGGTCACGTGACCGCGACGTAGACGTGACTCACCAATCAGACGGCCGCGCATTCGGTGATGCGCGGCCTTGCAGTCCTGAGACCCAATGACCATAGGCCGGGTTCAGGGCTGCAAACAGCGGGCTCCGATTGGAGCCCGTGGTCTGAAGGGTCCGACGTGTGAGTTACTGATTAGATCATACCAAATATAACCAATAGGGATGTTGGCACATTTTTACTGATATTATTATCAAAAACTAAAAGAGGCAATACTCGCACTTTCTACCTTGACAAAGGAGTTGAGGGCCTTTAGGTCCAGGATAGGGCGAACCCCTCCCTTCTTGGGGACCACGAACAGATTGGAGTAGAACCCCCGAAACCGTTCCAGCGAGGGGACCGGCACAACCACCCCCCTGTCCAGAAGATCCTGGACAGCCCCGGACAGGGCTAGCCGACGATCCGGAGGAAGCTGGAGGTTGGATGGAAAAAAATCTGTTTGGGGGACAAGAAAGGAACTCTATCTTGTACCCCGAGGCGACCACCTCGCAAACCCAACGGTCGGATAGAAGAGAATTCCACCGATCCACGAAGTCGTGAAGCCGTCCCCCCACCCGAGACCCGGGCGGGGGCAGACCTTCATGCGGAAGCAGGCTTGTCCGCAGGCTTGTTCGGTTTTTTGAACCAGGGGCGCTTACGCCCGGCAGCAAGGGCTTTTGCACCTTGCGGACCTTTTCCAGCCGCGCTGGCGCACGAAAAAAACCGTTTAGGGGGTAGTAAAAGTAGGACCTTGCTTGCGGCGAGGTTCCCTACCCTTCCCCGACTGAGGGAGCAAGGTGCTCTTACCTCCAGTGGCATCCTTAATGATGTCATCCAGGGATGCCCCCAAAAGCCGTCCGCCCTTAAAGGGCAAATCTACCAAGGCCTTTTTTGAGTACTGGTCAGCCGACCAGCACTTCAGCCATATAAGGCGGCGCAGAACCACTGCGTAGACAGAAGCCCTGGAAAGCAAAGGAATCTAATCCATATCCGCCTCGCAGAGAAACTTCTGACCCTGAATCAACTGTTCAGCCAGGTCCCTAGAGGACTCGGAAGCCCCCTGGACCTCCAGGTCCTGCAGCAGGAGCTTCGCCCTTTCAGTCAGCGTCTGAGCTACCAGGGCTCCGGCCAGAGCCGGCCTTACCACCGAACCCACCACCGAGAACAGGGAGCGGGCCACGGCCTCCACTCTCCTATTAGCGGGGTCCTTGAAAGCAGGAGCCCCCTCCACAGGCAACGTAGTAGCCTTACTCAGTCTGGACACAGGAGGGTCCACCGACGGAGGAGTGACCCACTTTTTTAAAAAAGTCCTCCTCCAGGGGGTAACGGTAGCAAAGCTTTTAGGAACCGTAAAAGCCTTTTGCGGTGTATCCCATTCCTTATACAACATATTGTCTAAATAAGGAACACAGGGGAATACCTTAGCGGTACGCGGTGGTTTGCGGAATCCAAAAGGACTGACACCGCTGGTGTCTCCGCCAAATCCTCTAAATGAAGAGCCTCACGCACCGCAGTAATAAGAGCTCCAACAAATTCCTTATCAGCAGACTCCGCAGCAGAGTCATCCTCGCTGTCCATGTGGGTTAAGCCCGCATCCTCTGACATGACAGAACCAGAAGCATCAGATTCTGCGTCAGAGATATCCCCAGAAACAGCCTCCGGGGGGGGGGCGCTTTTTTACCCCCCAACCGAGCACTGGCTGCTTCAAACCTGGTGAGAAAAGACTCCAGGACAGCCGACACCGATTGAACAGATGTGGCAGGGGGAGGGGCGCTTAAGGGTTAATTCCGGCATTGTAAGAAATGAGGGGCCTGATTCAGGCTCCATATTGCCGTTGCCATTTCACCCCTACTGCCAAGGGCAGGAAAAAAGTCCCCCACAGGTCACCTCCCGGCCGCTAGAGCACAGTATGGGGCCCCCTGAGACTCACCACCCCCTGGTACAGCGCGGTCTGTGAAGGCAAGTGTGTGCTGAGGAGAAGCTGCAGCGCTGCGTCTGTCCCCTCAGATGATTCGCGGTCTTTTTTCCCCGCCGAACTAGTGCTGAAAATGGCGCCGGCCACAAGAAAATGGCCGCCGAATAATACAAGCGCGGCTCCGGCAAAATGGCCGCCGTTGCGCAGTTTTAAAAAGACAGTGTACCCAAAAATGACAGTACACCAAAACAGCACACAGCACACACAAAAATGCCCAGAATGTCCACCACAGTCCCCTGCAGTGACACAGAACAGCCCCAGCCATACCCGAGTGAAAAAAAAAAAAAAAAAAAAATATGAGCCCCAGGGAAAAAACCCCCTGCACAGCCGTCACCCAAAGGGGAAAGGAGGGAGAGGAATAAGGGAGAGAGGAAAGCAGGGGAAAACCCTCAGTCGACCTCCCAAGGGAAAACATTCCAGCCAGACCACTTACCTGAGTAAGGGGCCACTACTTACCTGTCCTGCGACTACCTGGCTGGAGGTATCCCAGACAGAACCAACGTCCGCGAACGGCATGGCTGTCAGCCAGACACACTGTGACAAGGCCATAGAGACCGGTCATATGTGTGCCCTAGAACCGAAGTTCCCCGGCCGCCCCTGGAGCAATGGGGCCTGTCGTGGACGTCCCAAAGCGGAGCTGAGGGCCGGCACACGCTCGAAGGCCGAACCTGGGGGGACTACAAGGGTCGAGGACCCAGCCTGTCACCCAGTCGGCTGTTGATAGAAGAATCGCAGGATTCAAAAATAAAAATAAAATAAAAAAGCGAGGAAAAAACTCGCAAAATGCAAAAAAATTTGCAAGAAAAAACTCCAGAGTCCAGGACTCCAGAGAGAGCCTGACTCTCCTGACGGTTAGGCAGAAACAAACTGAGGCTGCTAAAGCAGAGTGGGGGTTATGCCTGGGGGAGCCACGCCCCCTGGGAGGAGCGGCATGAAGGAAAGTTTTTAACACCTTAAGTGCTGTAGAATTCTGCCTAAATCTCCTGGTAGGAAGAAGCATAACCCTAAGGTCAAAGGATGCTGTGTCCGTCTATGAACGAAAGAGAAATAAGCACACTTACCTGTCCAGGGCGCCCACAATGTCAGCACCCGAACCAGCGATCAGTTCACGTATGCTGCTATCGCTATCTTCGGTAAGGGTTCCCTACTGTGCATGCGCGACTCGCGCTGCACTATCCCACTGGTCCCTGCTGTCTTCTAGGACATGTGCGTTTCCCAGAAGACAGCGATGGGCGACGATGAAGGAAGTGGCGTAGACAGCCACGGGTCTATGCCCAGAAGTGGGAGCAAAATGCCTGTATTACACAGGTATCTGCTCCCCCCTCCAAGGTGCCAAATGTGAAACTAGAGGGGTGGGGGTTCCAAAAAGCGGAAGTTCAATTTTTGGGTGGAACTCCGCTTTAACTTGGGACTACAGATAATATCTGTGTTGTGGTGATGGGAGAGTGGTTTTGCGTAACGCAGCAAAAACACAACTGGACAGGGCTGACACCACAAAACTGATGTGCGTTGGCCCAGAACAGGACTTAGGAGCCGTGTGCATTCCGGGCAGAGGAATCTTCCTGTACTTTCAGGATCTTTATAGGGATAAAGCCTTGAGAAATATACATTCTAGAGATGTGCTGCAAATCTGCCCTCCCAAAGTCAAAGATCATTTCTGATTAGGGAGATCCTCCCAGGAATGAAAGGCAGGACCTGTGCCCGCTCCTCAGGTCCAGCATTTTTAGGTTTTAAAATGTTCATGTGATTCAGTCAAGAACACTTCTTGCCCCAAAAGATGTCTGGATGAAGGCCAATGTGATCAGAGAAGCGTACACTATTAGCACAACGTTGTTATTGCCTACAGGTAATCGACCCCCCCCAGAATCCTTACATTCATCTGGTTTCGGCAGTGCTGGAGACTCTCTTCGCTGTCTAGGTTACAATCGATCTGGAGGTCGTAACCGTTGGCGTTTTCTGCGCTGGCAGGAATAATGCGTAATTTTCGAGCCAACTTGTAAAACTCCGCCATCTCTGTGTCCACCTGAAGAGAAACAAAAAAAAAAAAACATGTTGAGTCAGTGTAATCAGAATTTACCAAACATGGTTTATACAGTTCGGTTTCCATCTACAGTTGTGCTCATAAGTTTACATACCCTGCCAGAATTGATGATTTCTTGGCCATTTTTCAGAGAATATGAATGAGAACACAAACTTTTCTTACGCTCATGGTTAGTGTTAGTCTGAAGCCATTTATCAATCAATTGTATGTACTCTTTTTAAATCATAATGGCAACAGAAACGACCCAAATGTCCCTGATCAAAAGTTTACACACCCTGGAATGTTTGGCCTTGGTACAGACACACAAGGTGGCACACAGGTTAAAATGGCAATTAAAAAGGTAAAATTTCCCACATTTGTGGCTTTTTAAATCACAATTAGAGTCTGTATATAGTCAACAAGTTGGTTAGCTCTCACATAGATGCACCAAGGAGGCTAGACACTGAGCCATTGAGAGGTAGAAGAGAACAGTCAAAAGACCTGCGTAACAGGATAATGAAACTCTAAAAAGATGGAAAAAAAAAAAAATCAAAAGCCTTGAATATGGCAGTCAGTACTGTTCAATCACTTCATAAGGAGTGGAAAATTTGAGGATCTCTTGATACCAAGCCCAGGTCAGGTAGATCAAGAAATATTTAGATGAGGTTACGCCAAGTAAATGGATACCCAACACTG